>NC_056743.1:1186684339-1186769339 GCF_019279795.1 Protopterus annectens | reverse complement strand
TGTAGCAGGCCTACAGAACTGCAGAATGTAAGTAGCTGATATTCTGTTGTACCACACAACTATGCTCTGTGAGAAACAACTGTAGAAGATGTGTGAAATTATTTATTTTATTTTTATTTATTTATTTATTTATTTATTTGAAGTTGGTTAACCAGGATAGTCCATTGGGCCAAAAGAACCTGTTTTCAATGGAGTCCTGGGGAGAAAAGCTCAAACATAAAGATTACACAAAAGATAGCAACAATTTACAGTTTAACTATTTCTCATTCTAAGAGATAACAAAAGTTACTGTGATTAAATAGACAAAGGTGTATATTTATTTTTTTTTTAAGAACAATGCACTAGTAAGTTTGTGTTTTCATAAGATAAAAAATAGTAGGATTAGGTGAAAATAGGAGGTTGGTTGAAGTACGTTGGAAGTAGATAGTTGAGAATAAGATGCTGATTGCTAGATGTGAAAAATGGAGTTGGTATTTGAAGTATGTGAAGTGGAAGACAGTACGGGATGGAGAATAAGTTAAGAGGGGTGGGAGCAGGGAACATTCCCATGTGGATGTTAGATGGGAGTAAAGTGATTTTTTAAAGGATGGGAGGCTAGTGATGGTTTGAATGGAAGGAGGGAGGGAGTTCCATAGGCGTGCTAGGGAAAAGGATAGTAGGTTTTGTCCTGGGGGGGCGAAGGGGTTTATATACTTCAATTAGGTTTTGATTGCTAGATCTTAGGAGTCGTTGTGGGAGGTGCATTTTAAAGGTGGAGGAGAGGGAGGGACAACGGGAAGGTTGGTAAATGAGTTTGTGTACATAGGTGAGCTGAATATAGGAGAGGTAGTTGGGAAGTTCTAGCCAGTTGAGTATGTGGAGAGGTACACAGTGATGGGTTGATGGTCTGTTGTTAGTGGCAAATTTGGCTATTTTGTAATAACAAGAGAACAGTTTTGTTTTGAGAGTAGATTGTAGGTGTGTAAGGAGAGGGGCACCATAAAGAAGGGAGGGTAAGAGAAATGTAGTAGATAGAGTGAGCTTAGTAGCTAAAGTGAGGTATCGGTTGTGTCGGTAGAGCATACCGAGTTTTTGGTGGGGTTTTTTATGTTTAGTAGGAGATGGGAATTGAACTTAAGCTTGTCATCAATCTGGACTCCTAATAGTTTGGTTTCGGATACTAGCTCAAGAGGTGTATTATTTTGGCTGGTGACAGAGAATAGTTTTTTGTCAATGGTGCTAGTTTTGGAGGGGGTAAATATCATAAGTTTTGTTTTTGCTGCATTGAGTGCTAGATGATTGTCTTTCATCCATTGTTCAGTGGCGGAGAAAACGTTTTGAGTTAGTTGTAAGAGAGTTGGGATGGATGAGGCAGAACAGACAATTGTAGAATCATCTGCGTATTGAATGATGTTAGCATAAGGAATGGATCGGGAAAAATCATTGATGAATATATTAAAGAGCAGAGGACCCAGTATGGAACCTTGCGGGACACCAGTAGAGGTGTTGAGGAAACAGGAGGTAGCTTTTTTCCATTTGATAGTTTGTTGCCTGTTGGAGAGGTGGCTGGTGAACCAATTGAAAGATGAAGGTGATAGGTTTAGGCTAGATAATTTAGTAAGTAGTAGGTAATGGGAGATGGTATTGAAGGCCTTAGAGAGGTCAAGTAGGATGGTAGATACTGTAAGACCAGAATCTCTAGACTTATTAACTATTTCGAGGAAAGAAAGGAGGGCGGTCATAGTGCTGTGATTGGGTCTGAAGCCGTGTTGGGTGGGAGTTCATAAATTGTTGTCCAAGAGATAGGGAAGGAGTTGAAGATGGATACATTTCTCAAAGAGTTTTGAGATGGGAGAGAGAATGGCGATGGGCCGAAAGTTGGTGATGTTAGTATCAATGCCTCCTTTGTGAAGGGGAATGATGAAAGCCTTTTTCCAGAGTTGAAATGTAACACAATGTAGCAGGCCTACAGAACTGCAGAATGTAAGTAGCAGGAGACCACACACTAGAAGTAATACAAGAGGCAGGTCTAGTTAAAGTAATAAAAACTCAGTTCAGAACTTCAGTTTACAATGTTCAGGTCTGAAGGCCATCATGAAATCTGGACTACTTAAAACACAAATTATATGTATATTTCCAAATCTAACAATCTATAGCCTTCTTGAAAATAAGATATTCTGAACTAGGTGTCTTAAATGGAAGCTTATTCCAGAAAATTCAAATATATTAAGTGATGCAGGAACATCAAAATGTGTGCTTACTGGAAGTAATCAGAAACATTACATTATTGTGATTATGGGTTATATACTACTAGATTTTCAGATGGAATGCTGCCTGCAACACTTCATTTTTAAATGCCTTTTATACTAAGGTTAAATTTCACCTATAATATCTATAGTGCAAAATAAATAATCTCCAATATTCTCAACTTTTGTCGTAATTCAGGATAGAAAGAGACTAAATTATTTTTTGTAAATTTTCTTTGAACTGACTCAATACATTTTTATTGCTGGCCATGTAAATAAAAAAGGTATTATTGTACTCTAAGATTGGTTGAATAACTTTCTTATATAGCTTTGTCAAACTACTGTCTTCTCTTATAGTGATATTATTCATCAGCATACCTAGCTGTCTTATAGCCTTATGTTTAACATTATCTACATGTTTACCAAATGAGAATTTTGATGAAACAGGGATCCCCAGAGCTTTATACTGAGATACCTCTCCCAAAAAAGTACATTGTAAACTTACAGAATCCTTTAACATTGATTTGCCAAAGTATATAACTTTGCACTTACCTGTGCCAACATTGAGAAATGCATTAGCTGCCTCATTTAGTGATTTTGGATAAGTAGTTATTCAAATCATCGAGGCCACTTGTTACTAATGATTGTTAAACCAGGTACCTGGTCACACAACATTCATTAATTCATAGGTTCGTACTAAGCTAACTGCCCTTGCTAGCCATTTTAAGCCTAGCCAATTATCCTTTGTGAGACTCAAACCCTGCACCTTGCGTTTGTAAGGCAAACACCTTAACCATTCTGCCACCCTCCCAACCCCTTAATTAATTAATATTAATAATTAAATTTGGATCCTCCCTGTTACCAATAAATGATAATTATTCAATGCAGTGAATAAGAATTGTATTTGTCTTTAGTTAATGTTTTCTACATTATAATAAGAGTTAAAGAATCAAAATAATGAAAATGGGAATGTGTCCTTCCCCCACTGTTGTGCAGTCCTGGAGTTGGTATATATATTTATGGGGGTGCAGTGAGGCTGCCTCCCTACATTAAATAGGTTCTCAATATTCTGAGTTTTAAACTGTTTGTGATTCAATATTTTATGTTTTCAATAAATGAAATGCATTCCATATAGCTGATATGCCTTTAGGAAGATATATTTTCATGAGACTTTCATTTCACATCTCATGTGCACCAGAAGTATTTCAAAGACACAAGTAATTGAAGGCCTGGAAGTGGAAGATGTTGTAAACATAACAGTAATGTGTTAATGTTCTGTCAGACACAGCAACATGATAACAGGTAAATATTAAACAGAGACAGTATATTTTTAATGTTAGTGTAAGTGTAAAATAATAGTGATAAGTCTGAAGCATATGGGTAACGTTCTAACATTGGGAGGAGGAAGTCAGACAATAGGGCAAATTTTAAAACCAGTGGAATAACTGACATTAATGTGACTTTTAGGAATAATGCAGCAGCTTGCAATGCTTATACCTAGTAGGCATGAGATAACTATGTTTCCTAGAAAACTGTTGGAGCAAAATATAGTCTGAGAATAGAAAAATGAACAAGTCAAAAGTTTTGAAATTCTGTATAAACTAATAACAGAAGCAATGACATTGAAATATCATGGGAGAAATTTATTCGTTCATTTATTTATTTAACATTTGTTTACCGGGAAAGTCTGACTTGAAACAAAGCCAATTTTCAGCAGAAGCCTGGGAAGAAACACTCCAGGTATATGTCTTTGTAATAAGATAGGTAGCTATGATGCAGGTAGATACAAGTCAATATGGTATAGAAGTTATCCTTTGGGAAAACAGAACAGTTGCCTACAGGTCAAGATCATTTACAGATGCACAAAGAAGAATATACTCAAATAGAGAAAGAACTGTTAGCAAAATTTAAATTAATGTTTGATATTGTGAAATCAATGTGGCAGTCCTTGCACTTCCAACATAAGAGACTCAGACAGTTAACTAAATTTCAGACAGTCCATTGATGCTTACCTGAAAATAAAGGGTCTATACTATATGAATAATAGTTCATAATATCGAACGCTCTGAAGAGCGAAAATGCTGGACCTCAAAGTGCTTCTTGTGGGATCGCAGTACAGTGAAGGTTGGAATATTTGTCCTTTCCTCACTATAGTGCGATCTTGGAGTTAGTACATATATTTCACCAAAAATCCTGAATAAACTGTAAAATCAAAAAATGATGGTTCCAAGTCGCCAAGGATGATACAAAAATTCTTTATTCCAAAAAATGGCATTTTTTGGAATAAAGAATTTTTGTATCATCCTGGGCGACTTGGAACCATCATTTTTTGATTGGTACATATATTTAGCAGGGGGTGTTTTGCTGTTCATTGCAAATATCTATTTTTATGGGGAGTTTTTCCACCAGACTTCCACTGAAAATGTGACTTGTGTCCAGTCAGACTTTCCTGGTAAACAAAAGACAATAAATAAATAAATAAATAAATAAATAAATAAATAAATAAATCAATGTATATGAGGAGCAATGGCTATAAATAGGATAAAACAATATTAATTGTAATATCTGTTTCATTTTCTTGTAAAATAGTCATTATTTTCTGCATTCATTGGCCAGGGTCTACTTGGGATATTGGGTAGTGTTATCTTTTACAATTTGCAAGGGGTAACTGATTCATTTTTATTATGTATCTTCCTAATGTAATGCAGTTATGATATGCTCATGAACGTTATGCTACTGTATTACTTATTAGAGTAAATCCTCTGTTGTTTTTCTTCAGTGATGTAATTGCACTCATTTCTTAATGGTTAAATTCAGTCTGAGTGGCCAGAATGTGTTTGATGGTCATTGGCTCCATGTTCACCCAGCCAGGCTTTTATAATTCATTCATCTACTGAGACTACCCCAGCAGGTCAGCTGCTGATCATCCTCACTGGGCATATTGGGAGGTCTTCTGTTACTAGATATTATGGTATATCTACATTCACTTTATTGGTGCCCTCTAGCTAGGTTTGATTGTGAGATATTAGCACATTCCAAGAACCCAACCATTTCTTTATCATCTCAGGACCCAGACAGCATTCCATCTAGTATGCAAGTAGGACCCCTAGTTTACCCTTGGCCATAGAACATCCAGATGACTCTGGCATTGCTTGAGCAGCCAGGATGGTTCAGTCTTTCTCTATTTAGTTTCATAGGTGATTGCTAGGCTAATGACCCAAAGGGGCCTTTTTAAGCCTAACCCTGCTTCACAAAAGTGACAATAAAACCCTGTACCTTGTACCCGTAAGGTAAACACCTTAAGCATTATGCCAACCCTTAACCCCTAAAGTGGCCCTCTTACTGTGCCATATCTCCAGTGCTTGTCTAAGCTACTCCTGTCCTGTCTGTCAAAGTTATGACAGACATACCTTACTAGATTCAAACCCTGGAAATGGTTCTACTCCATGATTATTTTTACAAATGGGAGGTCTCCCTCATCTTGAACATCATCATCATAATGATGGGATTTGCAGCCAACTTAATTATTGGGTCCCACTCTGACAACTCAGTTCATCATTAGTTGTTTTTTTACATTTACCATTATGCTATCCATGGTTTCTTAATTAGAAGATTAGCCTATGGAGCTCATTGGTTCAGCTAACTCAATCTATCCCACTGGGTGGCTCACAACTGGCTAATCACCTTCTCCCCTACAGTGTGAGTAGCTGCCTTTCAGTAGTCACCATGGAGGAAATTCAAATCCACATCTGACTTCATACTGGATGTTCTTGTTTCTGTGTTTGAATAGTGTTCTCACATTGGTTCTTTTAGTACTTTGTTTGTTGGCCAGTTTTGTTATGGAAATGTTGAGAGTATGAGGTCATTGCTCCTGTCTCAAGGTATAACATGGTCTGAAGTAATCTAATGGGCAGACAAAAGTGCTTACCATCCAGATAATTTTACAATAGCAGATATTCAGTTTGTCCATTTCATCCCTAATGTTCTTTCTTTGGGAACATTACATTTGCACTTTAATGTATAAGTAGTAATGGGTCACAATTTAAATTAGAAGACTACAAAATCCTTCATAAAACAAAAGAGGTATTATACATTTTGCATCGGAGGCCCTCCATCTAGCCCATACCTTACAAATGTCCAGAATTATGCAAAATGTCTAGACTTTTGCCTCAAATGTTTGACCTGTTCCTCATAAAAATTGTGGTTTTCAGGGAAATGACTGAGGAATGAGGCAAGTACATAATTCCAGACATTTAAATTTCAATCTTCCTATCATTCAAAACATGCATGCTAATGCAAAATCTGTTATCATAGCAACTTTACATGTTTATAACAGCAATATTTAAAATCTGTCCCTGATATTGAATCTTTGCCCCCCCCCCATTATCTTTTGGTATTGATCAGAAGCCTAACAATAAGAGGTACAGTGATATTCTAGCCATCAATGGGTTAACAGAAAAAGTTGTGCAAATGTTAAACAAGAGGATAATTCTATTAGCCCACAAAGGAATGTTAGAGAAATGCAAATTCAGCCATCTCAAATACCATAACAGCTGTACTGTTCCTGAAAAGAAGTCTAAAATTAAGAACAGACGTATGTAAGAAAATGGTTAATATAAAAGTTTAAACACATGAACAAGAAGTCATCAAGAAGGTTTACTACAGCAAAATACAGTAACAAGAGGCTTTAAAACTGATCAGTTACTGCTGGGTCAAGTTGTATCCAGAATGACACCCTTCATATTATTATTAATAATAGGCCTGGATAGACCAAGTAAGGTGTGTCAATGAGACTGATGGCCTGGGACCTACTGATAGTTATATGAGTTTCAGTAAACCAGATAATTAGAATTCCTTGCCACAAAAGAAACGACTAATTCATGCCTTGACCAAACAAGAATGGATGACCAATACCAGAGCAAAACCAATGTCTACCCACACCCATTCAAGTGGAAGGATGAGTGAAGAAACACCATACTGCCAGGGGGTTTACATATCTAATTCCCAGCCTCAAAGATTCAGACACTTTCACGGCTAGATGTGGTAGGATGATGATGATGATGCTTGAAATACTGAATCCCAAAGTGTTGCGGGGGGGGGGGTCACTTGAAGAACCTTTGTACGTCGAGATACAATACTCAGAATGGATAGAAAGACACCATCCTGTATGTTGTCAAACACCCTCAGAACTACTTATTTGATAAGTAGAAGAATGTGGGGAATTAGAAGTAAAAGGACAGGAAATGTAGTGTATGTTTCTTTGATGTGTTTGTGCCAATGTTCATCCTTGTGGCACATATAACATTAAAGATTCATTAAATATATTTTGACTACCAACTCTCTCTCTCTCTTCCCCCATATGTGGCCATATCAAAGTTTTATATTAGACAGACAGATAGCAATGCCTGTACTGTTTCTTTTACTCTGCCTTATGTGGTAGACTGGAATAATTTGGTGCTACATTTGCTGACATTATTACTCAATGATATTTAGTATGTTTGCAAATCATGCAGTTCACTGTCTTGTGAAATACTGTAAAGTGATCTGGAGAAAATGACAGGCACATATACTAATGAAGATTTGAATCAAATGTGTAGACCATTTTCCTTATACTAGTTTATGGAGAGCAGATTATAAATGCAGTTACATAGTAAGTGCAAACTACTTAAGACCCCCTATATTGGCTGGTAACACAAAACAAACATCCTGCTTATGCCTTGATTCCTGAGATTTACCCATGGAGCCAGGTATTCAGTCATTTTCACATGAAATCCATGGTGGCAGGACATGGTGGATTGGCTAGCAAAATAGTCCAGCCAGCTCTGCACAAAATGGAACTATAGAGCCAGGGATAGGCATATGTGTTGCTAAAATGGCAATAGAGAGGATGCTTCGGGAGTGACTTAACCGTTGTAATGAAAACTGCCTACAGGAACATGGAACATTATTTCTCAGGCCAAAGACTGAGTCAGAGTTGGTGGAAGAGATGAAGGTGTAGCAGCAAGATATAGCTGAACTTAGTTTTATGTATAATATTTGATCTTGATCCAGATTTTTCAAAAGAGGGTGTTCTTTTTCCTCATCTGGAATGATCCTAAAGGAACAGCTTAAGTAAGAGGGAGTATACTTAGAAATCCTCATCTGAGTGTTGCGCAGTTGGTGTTCTGCGCAGTGAATGAGTAGGGTGACTCACTAAAAGAGAAGTTGGTCACTGCAGGCATTTATGTACCAAACAGCTGTTCAGGGTATTTAGACTTTTTACAGAAAGTGGGTTCAGGTACTTCTTACTGACTCTGTATTCATATTTGGGGAACTTCAGTGCTCACGTGGGAATCTCAGATATGCTTGAAAAGGTGTGATTACACAAAATGGCCTCCCTGATCAGAACTTGACTGGTAAGCTGTTATTGAAGTTCAGTGCTACTGACATAATATTCATAACAAACAGCATGTTTGAACATGAGATTGCCAACAGATGCACTTAATACCAGAACAAACTGGGATGAAGGAGGCAGTTTTGTGGAACAGAGGGTTAGAGCCCTAACTGTTGCCCTGGTGACCTGTGTTTATGTAGCTAGTGTGGGTGCCATATGAACCTACTATAGGTGGGAGTTGGCAGCTGAGCTCTCTCTCACTCATTCTAGGAGGAGTGTTGCTGGTTATGAACCTGCCGTAGCAGTGTTTACAAGATATAGGCCAAGAGAAGGGGACCTGACATGTGCGAGGGTCTGCAGCTGACAGCTTGACAGTGAGCACACTGTGCTCTAGTCGATGGGAACACATGGCTGTGCCAAGGCAGTGATGCAAAAGGCATTGCACATCACCTGTCACCCAGCAGAGGAGCAGGGATAGGCATATATGCAAACTCTAAGACTGCTATAAATGTCAGCCTATTGGCCCCCAAATCTTACCCCACTGCCTGGAAATAAAGTGTGCTTTCTGAAAGTAGAAACCCTTCTTTACAGGGTAATGTGGCTTACTAAATCCAGAAAGAAAATGTGTTTCATTGAATGTGAAGCTTTTTCTTTTTACAGATGTGATGTCATGCTATGGAAAAGCTTGGACAAGAATTGCATCAAAGAGGGTTCTTATGTGATTCAGTGCAAAGGAGAGCTGTTACAGAACTTTGTACCATCAGATTGCTACAGTATAAGAGATATTATTACAGGAAGTAACTCTGAAATGTGCAATAGCTGAGTATAGTAGGGCCGTGATAAGACTGGCATCAGAGTCTGGGAGAAAAGTAAGTGAAATAATAACCATGTAGAGAGAAATGGGTAAACAGCGAGTGAAGGAGTGTGACAGGATTAATACTATTAACACAAGACAGAGTGGTTATGTGCTTACAGTAATGAAAGTTATCTAGAGATATATTTTGTGCTTCATTGTTCCTTTATGTTTGCAGAATTAATATAATTGACTGCAGTATAACATAAAAAAGTCATGAAAATAGATAAATGGAAAAAAAAATCAGGCTATGGAATTATTTAGATTGAAACTTTACTAGTTTACTTTCATCCAAAGAAGTTCTTCAGAGCCTGAATGTAATAATTTAAATAGTAAGTTGGCTATTATTATTATTATTTGGAGTTAGGTGACACTTGGTACTTGAAGGTACAATAATTTATTTCTGATTTCTTTAAATATTCTGTGGCACTACATGTTTAAGCAGGTTTATTTATATTTGAAATAAACCATAGGGATGAACAGAACAGAACAAATGTTTTATAAAGCACACACTTCCATGTGTCAGCATGAATCATTAATGCTACTTGGAACAAAATATTTATGGGATAAGTTACTGTTCCTCATATAATAGCTAACCAGAGAATTCAGACAACACCAAGACATTATCACTTTGAGGGTTTTATTAACTGTAATGAAGCCTAACACGTTTAAACATTTAATTCAAAGCACATTCATGTTAATTTTTGAACCGAAGTACTAAACTAGTCACAAGCAGCTTATCAAAAACATTTATATGAGACTGAGGTCAGAAAGTGCTTCTTTTGAAGATGGTATCAAAATAGGTACAAGACTGCAACAAATGGTAAATGATAAAACAAACTCAATGTTTTGTATTGTTTATTATTTTTATATTCTCAAAGAAAACAAATTAATCTAAGCAAAAATTAATACATTTCCTGATTACCCATTTTATGCAGGTCAAAGCTGAAGCAGAGTTGGACCCTGTACATTCATAGACATATATGAACAGTTTGTTGGAGTATTACAATGTCATCAACAGCATGTTTTGTGAAAATGGGACAAAACCAGAACACCTGATGAACGCTCACATGAATACAGGGAGGACATACTGACTCTGCAGAAAATACACTTTGACTGAGAAATGAACTGCTAAACCAACTACTGTGGGGCAGCAGTACTACCCACTTCACGCCAGTGCTGTTAAGTTCGAACAAACTTCCACATGAATAAGTAATTTTATTATAAAACAAAGAAACTTTTGTTCTATACAAAATGCAAAAGTACAAACCCAGCCTAGTGGTATAAAGGGAGGAAGCCCTGACTATGACCCAGGAGACCCCTGTTCAATTAGTGACATGGGTAGTGCTGGAGGAATCAGTTGGAGAGGCTGAGATTCAGTGGCTGATACCAGCTCACCCATCCTTGAGGAGAAAGGCAGCTTGGCCTACCAAAATGATGATGCTTATCAGTGGAAGAGGACAGGGAAACCTCATATTAACCAACATATGCTCAACAGAATGATATAGGTAGATGGAAGCATGTCAATCACCCCCTATCCAGGTAGTCATTGTGACTCTGTTATTTGATTACAAGGAGGGGCTAGGAGAGATGGGTCAGGGAGCTACTCATAAGCAGTAACCTGGTCCACTCTGTAATGTTGGACTCACCTTCAGGGGAAATAAGTGGACTGATTAGGCTCAAGAGCAAGAACAAATGAGCCACAGGGCTCTTAATCTGTTTGGAGATGACCATATCTCACCTTTGGAGGTACAATTTTGCCAGTGGAGAACAGGTAGTACAGCCTGTGGGGGACACAAAATGGAACCATCTAGTAGAGTTGTCATTATTCACATCACAGCTGATACTTTACATCAGAGCTGTTTGGTCAAAGTGCAGCACTTTGCTTTTGTTTGTACTGAACCTTAGCTGCCACTTTTCTGCACAATCCAAGTCCTTCACTAGGCTTTCCTCCCATCCTCTTCTGCTGCACTTATTGTTATTTCATCAGCAAAGAGATTGATGCTGTTCTCTTTTCTGCCAGATACATACCAGACAAACATATTGAAGAGTAGTGGGCATAAAGAGACCCCTATAGAACTCCACTACTGCTTTCCCTAATTCCTGACATTGTTTCTCTCAGCAGAAATGTCAGAATCCTACCATTCATCTATAAAGGTATCTAGTTGCTCAGTTTTGGTTCTGCCCTCAAGCCCTGCAGTTTCCTATCAATCTGTGCGGGACAGGGTTAAAGGACTTTCTGAAGGTCACATAGACTAACATCTAGGGTTACTCTTCTTTCAAGGTCTCCAGTCCTGATCTGCCTCTTACCCAGCATGGGACACACCTTTTTTCTTTTCTTGTGAAGGTTGAAGTAAAGCATTCATTCCGTATCTCTGCGTTTCTTCAGCAATGTGTCATCTCCTTCCCATCTTTGTTCAGTCTGTCCAAATCTGTCCCTCCTTTCCTTCTTACTACTATCTACATAAAACACTAGTTTTCTTTCTTGGTCCCTTCTGATGACTATCTTGCAGTGTTAGCCTCTTCTCCCCTAACCATCTCTGTAACATTTTTTTGTTAGCCTCTTTGTCCTCTGCCACCTCTGCATCTCTACACCCTCCTTTCAGTGTCTTCTAGGCACCATCTTTTCCTCTGATTGTTAGCATCACATACCTATATAGCCACACTGGCTGCCTTCTTATTTAGCCATTTTGCTTGTTCATAGCTCTGATTATGCATTCTCTTACCCACTCCCATGGCTTGTTAATTCCTGAGTTCATTTCCAGTCTCCTAGTTCATCCCTGAACACCATCCCCGAATCCAGCATAATCTACTGTTATAAAACTCAACACCATTGGCTTTGTCTTTTTTTATTTTTGTCTTTTCTGTACTCTAAACCACATAATGGCATGATCACTGTTAGCTAATGGTGCCACAAACAGTAAGACCATGAGACCCTCGGTATTGCTTAGGACCACATCTAGAATTCTGTCCTTTCTGATCGTATTCTGCATCACTTGAATAAACCCAACAGTTTACTCCCACACCTTCTAAATGTGGAATCTGCCTGTCTGTCCCTGGCAGATTCAGATACCCCATGAGTATTACCCTCTTCCCTCTACCTTACTTCTTTATTTTCCCATTTCAGACTCTCATCTTCCTCTCTTGCTGTGTCTGGTTGATAATATAATGTAACAATCAAAACAACTCCTCCCTTCCTCTATCTTAACTGACAGAGCACTTTGCCTAGCTGCAAACCCTGGACCTTAGCTGTGCACTTATCATACCTCTCAATCTCTCAGAGAAAGAAATCTGGACAAAATAACAAATAATGGCTGGACAAAGGCCCAAAAATATGGACACTTTTTAAATATTGCTCTTACAAACTTAGAAAGTTGATAGAATAACAGGTTTTGCATTACCATGAATTTTCTGAAGGATATGAAGTCTGAAGCTCAAACGTCTGCCATTATTTTCTGACTTCAGTCCTCAATGATTTGCAAATGATTTGCCAGAAATCTGCAATTTTTATGAAAAACAGACAAAAAACATGAGGCAAAAATCTGGACATTCTGTAAAAATCTGGATAGTTGAGAGGTATGGACTTATTCTCTGGGTCTACTTTAGAATAGCGAACCATCAGATGATCAAACGCTGTTAGTTCGAACACTACATGTTGAACTGGCAAAATAGAAAATGGATGGAACAGCAAATTTTTTCCCAGGGAAAGAAATCACTGGGCCAGCCATCCGGGTTGTGCCGTTTCCTCCACTGTAGTGCGATCCCAGAGTTGGTATATTTAAATAGGGGGGGTGGGGGGCACAGCCCCCCACATGGGGGTGTGTGGGGGTGAAGCCCCCACTTTATTTAGTGTTTAGTGTTTTTTTTTTGGGAACAGCGATTTTTTTTCCCTGGGAAAAAAAATGCTGTTCTGGTTGTTCGCTATTTTGTATATTCGAGATTTAGAGGTTGATATAACAGTGTTCGATCATCTGGTCATTCGTTGTTATAATATAGACCCTATTCTCTTATTACTTTGGTGTTCTTTCTCCTCTTTGGCTTCATGTTTAATGTCCTCCATTATGTAGCTTGATACTGCACCCCCACCTTCCCCTTCTCTGTCATTCTTCAATGTCCTTTACTGAATAGCATCTGTGTCTCACCCCTTCCTGCCACTGGCTTATTTTTCTGTGGTAGCAGCAATGTTTATCTCCCCTCATATATCACTGCTTTCAGCTCCTCAATTTCCTATCCAGAGTTCTTGCATTGCAGAGTAAACTATCCAGCCACTTTTCAAGCCATCTATCTGCATATCTTTTTATTTTCTGTCTAGAGCCTAAACATTTACACCCTTTCTGCTGTCACCCTCTCTCTCTCTTTCTCTCGTCACCTCTTAAGGTAGCTTAAATATTCAATCATTGAACTATACCTTTCCAACTCAGCACTAAGTACAGTTGTCCCTTTTTGCTAAACTGGAGTCTGTCCTTTGCATAAATCTGGTCTCTTTGCAAAGTCTCCCCAATCCCCGTATCATCCCTAAGCCTTCCCCCCTTGCCCACTGCCACATCTAGTGATCATGCTCCCCAATCCACTCTGTCCTCTGTGAGCTGGCTGCTGATACAAGCAATGTTTCTGAGAATGCTACTTCCAATCTACTCTCATGAAATCTCTCTGCCACCTCCTTGTCCTTGCATGATTCCACCTTAACTGTCTTCTCTGACAGTTTAGTGGTAACTAAATGCCTCACAACATGTGACTACCCTTCCTTGCTGGTGAGTACTTTGTTCACATTGACTCTTGTCTTACTCAGTCTAAGCTTTGAGACTGGCTTCACTGAAATCAGATCTCATTTACATAAACTTCTGATGCCTTTTGTGACTGAGTCTCCAGTTACCAAAATACTCCTCCCTTTCAACACATTGGCTATCCTCTATATTGTTTCCTTCACAGTGCCACTACCCTCCTAGCTGTACTATTTCCACTTCCACCATTCTGAGTCTTACTAGCTGTCTGTCTTGGTTGCCTCCCTGCCTAATGTAGGTCTTTTGTGCACTATGGCTTACTGGTAGAATTGCGGTTAAGACACCTATGCTGCAGGAGTGAAAAGGAGTAGGATAAATGACCGAAACGTAATTTGACAAATCACTATACACAGAGTCTGTTTCAGTGAAACTGATTACTAAAAGGCCCTGTCCTATGGAAATGCCACCTTTCCTGAGGTGCTATAACCTTGAAGTAAATTACATTTATTCTAGACATTTGAATGTCACAGGAGCAGTCGTAGTAGACCCTGTAATGACTTTAATGACTTATTTAAAAAAGTTGCCTGTTGCCTTTGGATACCAACCTTTCCCTGTCCTCCATCAGCTTATTCGGTAGTTTCTAACTTTTCATTTCTGGTGTAACTTGGGATTTCCATTGCCTAATAACAATTTTCTTCATTACCATCACTATAATCCACAATGATTATGCACTATGAATAGAAAGCTGCTGTCCCTCATGTCACTGAGATGCGAATTCAACAGATTTTATATAATCCTTTTAACAACTGTCCAACTATGGAAAAGCATATGAAATATGAGTCTATTTCCTCCTTAGACCAGTACAACATCTCCAGTGTGCTGCTCCACTTTAGGAAAATATTTACCATCCTCTCCAGATGTAAAAATATTTATAAATGCACTTTTAGTGCAAATTCTGAACCCTATGACTTTGTAGCCAACTTCTCCATTAAGCATAACTGACTTATCTGCCCTTCTACTACCTTACCCAAAAGCTTCTCCCATACAAGCTTATTACTTAAAACTGTTGAACTCAATCATTATATTCAGCACTTTATATGTCTGTGAAATTAGCCCCTTATCTAGCAGCTGCACTTGTCTAATTTTAATGATTCACTTAATCAACACAGGTGATATTTATTCACAAATATTGCAAACCACTTAGTGCCAAATATCCCTTGCATACAGAACCAGTGTTAGCTTGGGAGACCCAGCAAATGTCAATTTGGGGGGCCCTAGGCACTTTCAGTCTAATTATCACCCTACCACTGCCACTCTTCCTAAGCAGCCTTTTCATACTGCAACATTTTAGGCATAGTATGCGCAGACTTACATGTAGCTACAATGGCCTGATATAACAATAGGCCTATGTACCACATTATGTTTGCCCATCTCACAAAGGGGCATTTACGGTTACTGGCACTTAGCTGCAACAACGATGCATCACAATAACTCTGTACAGGTTTGGACTTAGGTGACATGGTGCACTAGGACTGTTTCACACCCCCACCCCCACCCCCTCCAATCCTCTCCTCTGTTTGCCCCCATCATGGGCTCCCTATACCATGTGCATTAATTTTTCTTCCTTTTCTCCCATTTTGTCTTACTCTTCAGTTTTTTTCAATACATTATAACTTCCATTATGCTCTGAATTGCATTTTAAAGTTTTTTTTCTTTTTGCATGACCTTTTTGTCTAATGATGGCTTGAACAGAAATTAGGATGAAAGAAATGATAAATGAAATTCACAGTTGATACACAGGTTCTATCTGGGAATACTGTCTGCATCCCTTACAACCCCCCCCCAAAAGAGACAGTCACTGCCTATGAATCCCCCTGGTCTTAATTTGGGATGAAAGCAAAGGTTCAAATTGCCACAGTCATATAGTTGAAGAGACTGCTGATATGCATATGCATAGTATCCTCCTCACTCCTCACCCTTAACCCTCAAAGGCAGTCACTTGTATACATGCTTGATGTGTGATTGTGAGGAAAGTGAAAACAATGACTGCAGTAGTGTATTCTACTTTGTTGTTCGTAGATAGTGCTGTCCCCCTCCACAATCTATAGTAACCTTACTTGTACACCTCTGAGGCCTGTGAGAAAAGTAAAAGAAATAATGGCCACACCGTCCTCAGCCCAAACACAAGCTATAATCGCCTCTTATACACACTTCTAAGGTTTGATTGTGATCAAAATTAAAGAAGCAGTAACCACACAATCTCCTACGCCCTAAATAATCTACAGCAGCATTCTGTATGCACACATCTAAGCAGGGTTGGTTTTGGAATGGGGTGCAGTTGAGAGCATAGGCTACTGTCAATTTTATCCTAACAGGGACATATCACATCCCTGTTCAGGTTAAAGAGCGTAATCAGAAAATTAATACACTTTTTCTCTAAGTTTTTCCTAACCAGCAACAGCTTTTGTGAGGCCTTCACACAGTCAAGGATGATTAAGGGAGTTCCCTGAAAACATTATATAGTTTGGGTTCACCAGACTCCTAGAATACCTAAAATTCTGAATGCTTGTCAACTGCATTTATTACTGATGCCCAGAAGAATAATATATGTGTCCTGACATTATAGGGGGTGTGCACAGATAAAAGTCAGTGATGTTTTTACACACACACACACACACACACACACACACACACACACACACACACACACACACACACACACACACACATATATAGGCCGTAGCAATATTAGTTTTCTTCTTAGTTCAGCAAATAGCAATACATTGTGCAACACTGGGACTGCCATACTAGATCAGTGATTGTTGTTTAGCAGATGTCAAACAACAGCAGGGGTAAATTACTTTTATATACCTCTTTCAGGAGTAATGTATTGCATACCTGCCACTGTCCCTGATTTGACAGACCTTCCCTGATTTTGCTCGTAATTTTGTCTGTCCTTCGTAGAAAGTGTGATTTGCTGATAAATCATTCAGGATTGCAATCAATTAATACAGAAGTGAGAGTTTTATACTTGTTATTGTCCAAAAATGCATGTTGATGCAAAAGATATTACTCTATTAATTTTTTAAATGAATTAGAGTAATATTTAAAACTTGCTCCTGATTTTCAGCCTTTATTCTGCTATCATTTTTGACATTGCACTGAATTCTTCAACAAAGAAGCTAATGGTTATAGTATCTGGTATTCTGTCAGTATTTATGAAACTCCCTGAAAAAGAAAACCATCCCTGAAGAGTGGAAGCATCACCTCTTCTTAAAATCCAAGGTTTGTACTGAGATCAGTCAGTCTGGGCTGCTAATCTCTCTAGTGCTTACCTTGCTTATGTACACTATCAGCTTTATCCTGACATGGTCATACTACAGCCCTGTTCATGTTAAAGAGCATAATCAGGAAATTAATACATTTTCCTCATTTTCCATAACCAGCAGCAGCTTTTGTGGGGCTGCCACACACTCAAGAATGATTAAACCCCCACTCCCCACCCCGCATCCACTGATAATGTAGACACCTAAAGCTGGCTATGTTGCTAGTTTTAGAGAGAATGTCCAACAGCAGCGTTTAACTAAGCCAAGGGCACTATGTCAATGGTAACATATTTAATGGAATTGTGAAGTCTGTTACTTGATAAAACACTGTTAATATAACCAGAGATATCTTTGAATTTTAAAGGAGATATAAATAAATTACTACCCACCTGGTTAATTAGGTATACAAAATTGTTGTACAAGCTTTTGTTAGTCTGACAGACATTTTACAAAATATCAAGATAAGTTAACTTGCTATGGTCAGGGCCTCACAGGAACAGGAGGGCCCCAGAGACCGTAGGATTCGCTGCAGCCTAAAGTTGGCTATGCTTCCATAAGAGCATAATAATCCAATTGAGTTCCCATGGGAATTTTAAAACATCTGTATTTCTGACCCAGGAATGTCATTCCTATGTTGCAGCATCTGCTCCCAATAGCATTGACAGTATATAGTTTTTATCGCACTAATCTTTCTTCTCCCCTCATATAGGCAGAATATCTTGACTCCAGGTTTTCAGCACTATATCTGTAAATAACCTGTAAATAGTTTCAATACCTCCAAAAATCTGACTGGTCAACATTCTTCTGCCTATCTTCTAAAAATATTTCTAGCATGTCAGGTCTTCCCATAAAATTAATCTTTTCTTACAATATCTTCTTCCATCTAACTACATATCAATTTGTTTGACATCATACATAGAAAGTAAATTGTTATATATTTTGCTATATCAGGAACTGCTAATATTTCTTCCTTAGAAATAATACCTTCTCCAACACTACCTTCAGCCAACCACTTGCCAAAGAAATTAAACTACCCTGTTTTTTTTTATTTCATCAAGTAACCCTTATTATAAAAAAACCTAAAGGACTGAGCCTAATTCAACAGCTGAAGTAATAGGTATTATTTTAGTACCACTGTTCTTTGATACAGATCAAAACTCTGTGTATTCCATCTTTGAAACGTTTCTAATTTTACTAATATCATATCATATCAAAGTGTCATTTATTCCTCTGTTATAGAATGAAACCATACCCCTAAGTATCTAACCTTCTGAAGGTCCCAGATATTAAGATATTCGTTGAGCATTTCTTGTGTTATTGTTAAAACCTTCACTTTGTCAATATTTATCTTGTAAATTGAAATTTCCCTTAACTCCTGCAAATCTCAAATAAGACTGACATTCCCCTGTGCCCTATCCAGTAAAAATAATATATTATCTACAAAAAGTGGAACTTTTACTAGCATCTGTCCACACTTGTATCCCTGAATATCTGAATTTTTGATCACCGTATGTTCTTCATATTGATCGCTGTTGCAGTTGCCTTAGCCATATGATTCATAAGTTCATAGGTATGTATTAGGCTAATGATAACAAGGGCCTTTTTAAGACTAGCTGTGCATCCTATATCTCTGACAAATGCTCATACCCTCAATAAGTGTAAGCAAGGGCTTGGGAGATGAAACATTCACAAGCAGGGACCTGGAAGATGAAACATTTACAGGCTGCCTGTGTCAATTAGAGACATGGGTGCCAAACCAGGGATGAATTTCCTTTTCCCCATCCAGTTATCCAAGTTACACTTGAATTGGGGCAGGGAGGAACTCTACTTTACATGGATGGGGAACCTGTTCCAGAGAAGAGGTAGTCTCTGGGGTACATACCTATCTCTCCAGCAGGTCCTATTTATATCACAGCCAAGATTTAAGCCTTTAGACTAGGTGATTCTGGTGCTGTTTGTTTTGTGGATATGCAGGAGGTCCTCTAGGTTGGGGGATCTGACAATCCCTTTTTTGCCAGGCATAGATCTCTCCTCAGCAACCTGTAGGAGACAGAATACAAGTATAGAGCCTTGAGACAGTCGGCAAAGGACATGTTACCTATGATGTGGATTCTTTTAGTGAGGAACCTCTGTAGAATTCCAATTGTTGGAAGTGGCTGGTTAGGTATATACCAAAAAAGGCACTGTACTCAGTGATAAGTCTAATGAATGCCAAATACGGTGAAACAATGACCTCCTTGGACCTAGATGCCATACCTTTGTTTATAAGTTGCACAACATAGAATGATTTCCTCACAACTGTAGGCAGATGCTCATAAAAGGTTAGATTACTATGTGTGTCCCCATGTCCGTGACTACTGGGTCAGTTATTAGGATTGTGTTGTCAATATGTTAGTTACCAGGGGTTTGCAAAGGATACTATTATTCATTCCTTGGCATCTAGTTTTAGGCCATGGCTCTCACATCAGTTATTTGTCTGTGTCAACCATTCCTGGAGAACATTTCTGTCAGTGGAGGAATCCATGGATGTTCCTAATTTGCAGTCATCTTCAAATTTAGTCAGCCAGAGACCATTGATGTTGGCCTTGACTTCAGAGAAGCAAATTCCAAAAAGGAATGGTCTCAGGACCAATCCCTGAGGGACTCCACTTGTGACTAGCCTCTTTGTAGAGGCGTACTTCTCATTTGTAACTTCCTGGGTCCTGTCTGTGAGCCATTTTGCCCTTATCCATTGTTTTGGTGACTTTTTCACAGAAGACCACCAGGATGAGTGTGCATGACCTGTCCTTGACAAAATTAAATTGAGTCCAATGTCAGAATGTTTCCTATGTCATTATTAATTATTTCCATGATAATTCTTTCCATGGATTTGCATATGAGACTAGTGAGACTTATGGGTCTGTAGATGGCCCACCTTTGTTCAGTAGAATGACTGTTGCTGTTCTCCATTTGTGGGGCATGAATCCTGTTCAAAGGCTACAGTTAAATAGCAATTCCAGAGGGCCTGATAGGTCATGTTTCATGCTATTTAGAAGGCATCCTGGGATACTGTCTGGGCCCATTGATTAGTGTTCTTGGCCTTAGAGAAAGCATTGAGGACATATTCCCAAGTGATAGTAGGGGAAATTATATTTGATGGTATTTTCTGTCAATAGGTTGAGGGGAGAGAGAGGGGTAAAGCTGGAGTTGCATTTGTTGGCCAGTAGGCTTTCTATATCGTCTGGCTCATAGGTGGCTCCACTAAAAATGAGCTTTGCGAACAATTGTGCATTGCCTTTGAGGTTGTGGACATTGCTAAAGAAGCCTTGTGATTGTTCTTGGCCTGGGAGGCCCACTTTACCTCAAATGTGAGTTTGTTAGATGTTATTTGTCCTCTGAGTTGATTGTTTAGTTTAATGAGAGTGCTTTTACCATGATTTTCTTCCTTCTGTTATAGAGCCTATTGATGCTGTGATTTCACCAGGGTGGCTAGTTTTCTGATATAGTTCTACTTCTTCTTGGTGGGTATAGCTGCCTGTCTGCAGCTATTAACATTTTATTTATTTATTTTATTTTATTTTTATTTTGCTTGTATAGGGCTTCTGGGAACAATTCTGAGTAGACTGTAGTGTTCTCATAACTTATATGAGCTTGACATTTTGCCAGGTTGTCACTTAATAGTAGGAAGTTAGCCAGAATAAGCTGGGTTCCAGGCTTTATTTTTACTTCAATTAAAGGATATAACAGTTTTCCATTTTCCAAGGTGTCGGGGCACCTTCCACATGCCCAAACTGTCAAGCAGTTTGAGATGAGTTGACTAAAAGACAAGTTTGAGTGCTAAGCCCTTCAGTGTTTTACTGCCGCTGAACAGTACACTTCTCTGAGGCTTTCAAGGATTAATGGTTGGCTTGTGATTTCCTTTGCTGGGAAGATAAGTTACCTTTGGGGAAAACATCAATTTTCTTATGTTTACTAATGTCTTATTTTTTTTCCTCTTCGGGAAAGTTATTTTAAAGCTAGGAGTGACATGTTTTAACAGACTGTCTTGAGACTGCAACATACTTTTAAAGCACTTGTTTTTTCTGCCAGTTTTAAAGTAGTACATACTAACTTATAACATATTTTCTATGGAGAAATTACATTTAATTTTCCATTGTGGGGCTGCCATAGTGTTTGAAAGTGCTTTTTACTGTGTTTTTCTGTGAACTGGTGGTTTAATTAGCATTTGCTGCTTGTCTTACCTGGGAAAGGGGCATCATTTTTTAGTTGACCTTGGAATAGATTGTCAGTCCCACCATCAGTCCTTCTGGCCACGAAAAGAAAAAAAAATAAGCAAACAGCCTTTGTCATTACAACAGGCCAGCAATTTGCCTCAACTTCAGGTGGGTGTGTGACTCAGCTGGGGCCATTTGTTGTACCTCATACCATCCTTCTGGTGCAGCACTTTCAGCTACTAT
Source organism: Protopterus annectens (assembly GCF_019279795.1). Lineage (NCBI taxonomy): Eukaryota > Metazoa > Chordata > Ceratodontiformes > Protopteridae > Protopterus > Protopterus annectens. The sequence continues at coordinate 1,186,747,405 of NC_056743.1, read as the reverse complement.
AAACTGGTAGTTAGTCACATCCTCTGTGGCTTTTGGAGTCACCTTAGTGGGCAAGGAAGAGACACTCTTGTTGGCTCTGGGAAGGGAACAGAGACAGTTCTCCTGTTGTATCAGCATGCTGTGCCCATCCTTGGAGAACCACTGTATGCCATTATTTACACAGTTGGCCCATGTTTTTCCTATAAAAAAGAACCAGGAAACCAAAGATGTATCTGCTCCTCCTCAAATTTCTTTGGATATGAGTAGTTTACTAGGATTAGCTCAATGTTTAATTTAAGCTATTGGTCCTTCTTGTAGAGTAGTTCCTGGTAAAAGAAAGAGTGGTGCCTCTTTACCTGTAGAGACTTAGGATTCTGAATCTGAACAGGAAGAAGCAGAGACAGATTCAGGGTTTTAACCTCAGATTTCTGATTCGGACTCAGAGGAGAGCTCAGTTGCTGATTCTCCCTTTGGAGATGTCTCTTTCTCTGAGACTATTCCTAGAGTGTGCCGTTGTTTTCAGTGGGAGAACATTGAGGTTGATCAGTCCCTCAGAAAATAATACGAGTTGTTGCAGAAGGATTTTCCAGGCTCCTCTGCTGCAGAGGTGAACAAAAGGATTGATGAAAGGGGTAATCTGATACGGGGAATCTCTAAGATTTTTTAGACCTCCTTTCCCAGTTTCCAATGGATCCTCAAACTTCTCATTCAATTTGGTAAGAAAAAAAAAATAAACAGTTTCAGTAATGCAGGGTAAACAGATGTGGAAGAAGAGTATCAAGGAAGTTCCAAGAAGAATTCTTGAAACACTCCAAACCAAGTACAATCCAATAAGAGAGAAAAACTATTTAAGAGACTTTGTTCCTCCACTCCTACCTGGCAGCCCCTTTTTTTTTCTTCAAGAAAGTCTGAATCTCCACTTTCCTCTTTGGCAACAGATAGTTTCAGACAAATGGATTCTGAAGATCATTCATCAAGGTTACAGATGACAGTGGGAGGAAATTCCTCCTTTACAATTGATTCTTCATTCTCCAGATCACACTTTTGTTTCTACCTGTCCTTCATCACATGCTGTCACAGGGAGTGACAAAACCAGTTCCCTCTTCCAAGGTGAGAAATGGGTTTTATTCAAGAATGTTTCTAGTGCCAAAGAAAGAAAATACTTGGAGACTATTGTGATAGTGCACAAATTCAAATTGATGCCATTCAACTTCCTTGTAACAGTAAATTTAAATGATGCTTTTCTTCACGTTCCTATTCATCCTGATTTCAGGCATTTCTTACGGTTTTGTGTGTTTGCATCACATTATCAGTTCTCTGCCTTACCCTTCGGATTATCCACTGCACTAAGAATGTTCACAAAGTGTCTAGCTTGCTCATTCCAGGTTTCAGGGTAAACACATTTTTCCATATTTAGATGACTTGCTTATCTCTGCAGAGTCTTTCTCAAAGTGTCAGAAATCTCTCTTTTGGGTAGGATTCCAATAGAACATTCAAAAGTCTTTCTTGACTCTCTTACACAGAGTTGTGTGTTTAGGATGTCAACTAGACACCACAGTTCAAAGAGCTTTTCTTCCATAGGAAAAATTAGATCTATATCTAGACTGATTTCCATGGTTTTCCACTCAAACTTCAGTCACTCAGTCACTTCAGTTTCACAGCGGCAAGATTCCACATGAAAAAGAACAGTGGCATCTGAAGTCACTGGCATTTGTCAGAAGGGAAATCACTTGGTGAAGACAACAAATGCCCCTAAATCCAGGTCTTCCCTTCCCCCTCCCTGTTCCAAAGTTGTCAGTTACCACAGACATCTCAGACTTTGCTTGGGGAGTAGTTTCAGGTGGGATAAAAGTGCATGGGTGTGGGGCAACAAGGACTGATGCAAGCACATAAATATCGAGGAGATGCTTGCTCTGATCAATGCATTCAATTCTGTGAATCATATTTGTTCCCCAGAACCTCTTCAAGTTACTACAGTTAATACCACCACCATGTGGTACATCAACAAGCAAGGGGATACCAGGTCATACCCCCTCTGCAGACTAACCATGTTAGCTGGAATATAGTTTCACTGCAGTCTTACTCTGCAGGCCTCCTACATTCCATCAGGTCAAAACTGTTTGAAAGATATTCTGAACATGACAAGGGAAGACCCCCATGAATGGAAATTAGATCAGGAGGCTTCCAAGATTTGATCCATCTGTGGGGGGTTCCTCAAATAGGCATATTTGGTTCCTCTCTGAACAATCAGTTGGCAAATTTCTCCTCCAAGACTCCATTGAAGAAGGTCTGGAAGACCAATGCCTTATCTTTTCCTAGGACAGGGATGTTTCTGTATATATTTCCACCATTTACACTAATATCCAGGGTACTTCTGAAGATTCAGAATGAATCCCCCAAGATCATTGTGGTGACTTCCTTCTGGCCCAGGCAACCATGGTTCCTTCTTTTGGAAATGGCCATGGGCAGTTACAACTTTCCTCACAGACTGGATCTACTCACACAAGAGCAGGGGTGTTTGATACACCACAACATCAATTAACTTCAATTAACTGCTTGAATGACAACTTAATTCCCTTTATGCACTGGTTTAATGAGGACATGCAACAGGTACTAATGGATGGGAAAAGCCTGCTACTAGAAAATCATATATTAGCAAATGGAAAAGGTTTTCCAGTTGGTGTTAACAACATAACTAGTACCCATTCAGGTCTAGTTGTTCTCTAGTTTCAGAATATATCTATGAGTTACTACCTATGGCCTTTTTTACGTCTCTCAAGGTATGTTTATCATCCATTTCAGTATGTCTGCCTATGGATCATCCTCTTTCAAAGCATTCTCACATCAAAATGTTTTTGGAAAGTGTTTTACATAATAAAACATCAAGAAAAATGGTGGCCCCTCATTGGGATATTAATTTCATGTTAGAGAACCAAACACTTGCTCCAAATGAACCAGCTAACCTGACTGACATGAGGTGCTTAACATGGAAAACTGTCTTACTGATTGCTCTGACCTTTACAGGAAGGATATCTAAGTTGTAAGTTCTTATGGTAAGTCAAACCTATCTAATTTTCCACAGGGGCAGGGTTTCAATGAGAACTAGTCACCCCAGACAAGGAAAATGGACCAACTCCGACAACAGGAACCACAAAATTCTTGATGTACACTGTACCACTTTTATTGAACGACAAGTTGACCTAGGGTTCGTCTCTATATCAAAGACTTCTTCAGAACAAATGCTCCCTTGCAACACACTTCCTTATATACCCACCCACTTCAATTAAAACATTCAATTAAATGATTAAATAATTGGTTAAATAATTATTAATAATAATAATAATAAGTTAAAAATTTTAATAATCTCTCCTTTTACACAAAAAATAAAAAATAATAAATTAATAAACTCTCTAAATACATAAAATATAATAAATAGATACAATTATTTCATACATTTAATACCTATTACATTTAAATTAAAACTAATTAACATAAAAAAATGTTGAAAAAAAGTATTAAAAAAGTATCAACCCAAACATTGAATTCACTTTAAACACCCCAAGGTGTTTGGTTTTAAATCGTGTGAGAGCACCAGGATAAAATTCACCACTAAAATGTGTTTCAAAGTGCTGTACCAGAACTTCCATATAACAACTAAATCTAAAAATGTAAATTATATTAAGATGCACTACTTGCCCAGCACTTTAACCTAAAATATGTTTTAACTTCAAAATGGGAACTATACTTATACTATCGTTAATACCCGTAAAAGTGGTGGCATCCAGCCTTAATTGCCACTTCATTTCACAGATGTCTAAATGCACATCGAGAATGCCCCTTGGTTGTCCTTTCTAATTTGTTGAATGACACAAAACTTGAAATCATGTCCTGGATTTTGCCCAATATGTCTGGCTAAAGCATTGATACTTTTCATATGCCTGATGTCTAAAACATGTTCACTAATTCTTTCTCGTATACTTCTACATTTATTTATTTTTATTTATTTTATTTTACATTTGTTAACCGGGCTAGTCCAACTGGATACATGTCCATTTTCAGTGGAGGCCCGAGGAGAAAAGCTCCACTAACTACTACTTAACAAGTTAAGAATATACCAAGTTATACAATAAAAAACATTAGCTTAAGCTTCTTTCTCTATGTAAAATGCAGAACATTGACCACATTTTGCTAAGTAAACCACATTTTTGCTGTAACAATCGAAATGCCCTCGGATGTAAATAGGCACCTCTGTTACCACAATCTTGCTTCCAGTAGCTAAAATATACCTACATATACTGCATCTTCCACATTTAAAATTACCCTTTTGTCGACTTGTACCAGTGCTATTATACTGGCTGTCCATCTCCAATAAATCTTTAAAAGATTTATCTTTCCTAAATACATTTTTTGGGGATGTCCCTATTTTACTACAAATGTTACTATCCAATTTTAACAGTCCCTAATTTTTCTGTATAATGTTCACTATATGTTCTGTGTCATAATTATATGTTGTTATAAAATATAACTGCTCTTTATTCTGTTTTGTGTCTCTTTGTGTACTGTTCATTTGCAAGGTATTTCCCATGGTCCCTTTAGTATTTGTTTTTAATATAGCCTCATAGATACCATTAATTCTTTTGTAGATTACTTCATCCCTGATAGACTTGCATAATGCAACAGGCTACCCCCTTCTAATGAACATTTTCATTATGAATTCTAACTCTTCTATGAATTCCTGATGTTCTTTTACCATTCTGGCAGCTCTAACCATTTGACCTTTTACTATTGCATTTTTCTGGTAATTTAAATAGGAATTTGAAAAGGTGGCCTTCCTATAAATTCCTGATGATAAACTTCTTTTTTTCTTTGTCAACCTTTAAGTTGACATCCAGATAAGATAATTCCATACTACTAAATTCATAGGGAAATTGAGAAACTCCACAGTGTTATTAATGTATTGTACAAATGCCTTTAAATTTTCAGGACTTCCTTCCCAAATTATAAAACTGTCATCCAAAAAGCATATGTATTGTTGGATGAACTTGTTATGTTCACTGGAAAAAACATATTCCTGCTCCCAGAAAGACATTACAAAGTTGGCATATATGGGGGCACAAGCAGCCCCCATTGCTACTCCAGTAACTTGCTTGTAAAAATGGACTTCAAAAAACATGAAGTTGTTCTTTAAGACAGTTTCCATAAGCGTCACAAATACATTTATGTGATCCAGTTCATAGATGCCAATTTTTACTAATTGACTTTCCAGCCATTCCAATCCTATTTCATTGGGAATGACTGAAAATAAATTGCATACGTCTATGGTAAGAAGAATAGTGTGTTCTTTGATGTTAACTCCATTTAACTTATGTAAGGAATGCCAGGAATCTTTTGTTATGTATTCAAATTTTGTCAACCCTCTTTGCAAATGATGGTCAAGATACTTACTAATAAAACATGTTTTACTTCTTTTGCCGTCAACTATAGGTCTAAACTTAATATTATTTAAACCTTTATGTAGTTTGGGTATACCAAATATGTTACTAATCATAGGGTAATCATTTTTCAAATAGTTGTAATCTATTTCATTTATCTGCCCTTGAAATAATAAATTGTCTATCAATAAATCTATTTTAGAATAAGCCACATGAATTTAATTTATAGTGCTTTCCTCATAGGTGTCCTCTGCCAACATATTAAACATGTGGTCTATGTAGTCATTCTTGTCCATAATTACCATACCATTGTCTTTGTCCGGCTTCATAAACCGAATACCCCTGTCACTTGGAAGGTTTCCTAGTAGTTTTTCTTCATCTTTGGTTAAATTACTAATACCATCATTATCGCTGAAGCTTTTTTTCTTTTTCATGTGTTCCCTTATATCTAACTCACATGCCCTCTCAAACAAAGCCACCATACTGTTAGAAGGGGGATTGAATTTGCTTGGTTTTCTCAAGGTGCTCACATTCTGACCACCATCTTCAGTAAACCACATTCTAATGTTCATTTTGTGAGTTAACATTTTTAAATCTATTAACGTTTCTGTTAGCTTACCTCTCCTATACGGAATAAATGTAAATCCCTTTGACAGTAATTCAGCGTGCTCTACCCCAAAATCTTTGATAGAATAGTTATATACTTTATAATCCCTGTATATATTGGAAATTATAAGAGGGTCACTGAACACTGAAAAACAATGTACTCCTTGTATGACATCTATTAGCTCAGAAATTTTACCAAATTCAGCGTTATCACTAATACTAAAAAAGTCAACAATGGTATTGTCCACACTTGTCTCTTCACATACCTGATGCAAATTGTTGGAAACCACCATTTCAGTGCCATTTAAATTAACATTATTGGCATCAACAATATCAAAAGGCAAGAGTTTGTGGTACTGGACAGTTTTATTGACTGTTACAATCTCTGTTTTGTTCACCTTTGGACTTAATCCAGTACAACATGACGAATCCAAAGTTGTGAGGTTACTACAGTCTGAACATAGAAAAGAGTCAGAAATTGCATATACACTTACTTGTAGTAGTGGGTCAGTCAAATTTTCTATCTCAATCCTGTTTGATGGTTGTTGTAGAATTTTTGCTGGTAGTTCCAATTTTTTGGCCGCACTCCTTGTTGCACAAATGACTCGTTGTCCTCCCTTCTCGGTGGTTGGCCATTCTGTCCACAATTGCGCAGCCTCTCGGATCGCCTGGGCCATCCTTCTAAAGGGTGCTCATCCTGTTGAAAATTGTGATTATAATCAGTACGTTGTGTTGTCATTTCCTGCCCAGTCCGCTCATCCTCATTGGTAGTTGCTCTTCGGTTACCATGATTACCCCTTGATAATGGATACACCCTTTTGTTACGGTATTCGTTTGTGTCCCTTGAAATTTTGTGCAATTTCCTCTGAAAAATAGTGTTGCAACTACTATCAATACTGCTTAACATATTTCTGTAATTAGTTTGGCAATGCCCAGAGTTTAAGTCTCTCAAAATAATGTCATTTTCTTGCTCTAATTCACTCATTTGCTGGGCTATCACCTGGTCATTGTATTTCATCATAATTTTCATTAGCTCCATACCCATTCGATCAAATAACTGGTGCCCCTCTTCTATCATTTCTCCGTTTCCTTCTATACCATTTGGATATCTCCATAATCGCAAGCCGCTTGGCACCAACCCTAATTCTATATTTCTGAGCAAATACCCATTTTCCATTTGTAATTTTTTCATTCCATACAGCTTTTTTTCAAATTCCTTCAAGCGCTCAGTTAAAGTCATGTTCACTCTAATAGCTGTACTTGCTTTGCTATTGGAGTCTTGTTGAAAATTAAAGTTGTTGGTCTTCCATTGGACTTTATCAAATTCCATTTCCTAATGGAAACATTATCAATCGTAGCCCTACCACCATTCTGCACTCGTATTCCAGCATTCGCCTCATTAAGTTCAGATCCAGGGGTATTGACACTATGAGTGGGCTGAGTTAAAGGAATACCCAAGCTGCCAAAAATGTTATTAGTACCTACAGATTGCGGTTGATCTACCAGCGATTTTATCTGCGCTGTGTGTTCAGACAGCTGCTGGTTGATTTTAATAAGTAATTCCGTAATGTCAGCATTAGACTCAGATTTTTCCATGTAAGAAAACGAACCAACGAACTCCTAATAATGAATAATCTAACCAGTCACTCCAGACAAGGAAAATGGACCAACTCCGACAACAGGAACAACAAAATTCTTGATGTACACTGTACCACTTTTATTGAAAGACAAGTTGACCTAGGTTTCGTCTCTATATCACAGACTTCTTCAGAACAAATGCTCCCTTGCAACACACTTCCTTATATACCCACCCACTTCAATTAAAACATTCAATTAAAAGATTAAATAATTGGTTAAATAATTATTAATAATAATAAGTTAATAATTTGAATAATCTCTCCTTTTACATAAAAAATAAAAAATAATAAATTAATAAACTCTCTAAATACATAAAATATAATAAATAGATACATACAATTATTTCATACATTTAATACCTATTACATTAAAATTAAAACTAATTAACTTAAAAAATGTTGAAAAAAAGTATTAAAAAAGTATCAACCCAAACATTGAATTCACTATAAACACCCCAAGGTGTTTGGTTTTAAATCATGTGAGAGCACCAGGATAAAATTCACCACTAAAATGTGTTTCAAAGTGCTGTACCAGAACTTCCATATAACAATTAAATCTAAAAATGTAAATTATATTAAGATCCACTACTTGCCCAGCACTCTAACCTAAAATATGTTTTAACTTCAAAATGGGAACTATACTTATACTATCGTTAATACCCGGAAAAGTGGTGGCATCCAGTCTTAATTGCCACTTCATTTCACAGATGTCTAAATGCACATCGAGAATGCCCCTTGGTTGTCCTTTCTAATTTGCTGAATGACACAAAACTTGAAATCATGTCCTGGATTTTGCCCAATATATCTGGCTAATGCATTGGTACTTTTCATATGCCTGATGTCTAAAACATGTTCACTAATTCTTTCTCGTATACTTCTACATGTTTTCTCTATGTAAAATGCAGAACATTGACCACATTTTGCTAAGTAAACCACATTTTTGCTGTAACAATCAAAATGCCCTTGGATGTAAATAGGCACCTCTTTTATCACAATCTTGCTTCCAGTAGCTAAAATATACCTACATATACTGCATCTTCCACATTTAAAATTACCCTTTTGTCGACTTGTACCAGTGCTATTATACTGGCTGTCCATCTCCAATAAATCTTTAAAAGATTTATCTTTCCTAAATACATTTTTTGGGGATGTCCCTATTATACTACAAATGTTACTATCCAATTTTAACAGTCCCTAATTTTTCTGTATAATGTTCACTATATGTTCTGTGTCATAATTATATGTTGTTATAAAATATAACTGCTCTTTATTCTGTTTTCTGTCTCTTTGTGTACTGTTCATTTGCAAGGTATTTCCCATGGTCCCTTTAGTATTTGTTTTTAATATAGCCTCGTAGATACCATTAATTCTTTTGTAGATGACTTCATCCATGATAGACTCGCATAATGCAACAGGGTAACCCCTTCTAATGAACATTTTCATTATGAATTCTAACTCTTCTATGAATTCCTGATGTTCTTTTACCATTCTGGCAGCTCTAACCATTTGACCTTTTACTATTGCTTTTTTTTGGTGGCTAGGGTGCCAGCTCTGGTAATTTAAACAGGAATTCGAAAAGGTGACCTTCCTATAAATTCCTGATGATAAACTACTTTTTTCTTTGTCAACCTTTAAGTTGACTTCCAAATAAGGTAATTCCACACTACTAAATTCATAGGGAAATTTGAGATACTCCACAGTGTTATTAATGTATTGTACAAATGCTTTTAAATTTTCAAGACTTCCTTCCCAAATTATAAAACTTTCATCGAAAAAGCGTGTGTATTGTTGGATGAACTTGTTGTATTCACTGTAAAAAACATATTCCTGCTCCCAGAAAGACATTACATAGTTGGCATATATGGGGGCACAAGCAGCCCCCATTGCTACTCCAGTAACTTGCTTGTAAAAATGGACTTCAAAAAACATGAAGTTGTTCTTTAAGACAGTTTCCATAAGCGTCACAAATACATTTATGTGATCCTGTTCATAGATGCCAATTTTTACTAATTGACTTTCCAGCCATTCCAATCCTATTTCATTGGGAATGACTGAAAATAAATTGCATACGCCTATGGTAAGAAGAATAGTGTGTTCTTTGATGTTAACTCCATTTAACTTATGTAAGAAATGCCAGGAGTCTTTTGTTATGTATTCAAATTTTGTCAACCCTCTTTGCAAATGATGGTCAAGATACTTACTAATACAACATGTTTTATTTCTTTTGCCGTCAACTATAGGTTTAAACTTAATATTATTTAAACCTTTATGTAGTTTGGGTATACCAAATATGTTACTAATCATAGGGTAATCATTTTTCAAATAGTTGTAATCTATTTAATTTATCTGCCCTTGAAATAATAAATCGTCTATCAATAAATCTATTTTAGAATAAGCCACATGAATTTCATTTATAGTGCTTTCCTCATAGGTGTCCTCTGCCAACATATTAAACATGTGGTCTATGTAGTCATTCTTGTCCATAATTACCATACCATTGCCTTTGTCCGGCTTCATAAACTGAATACCCCTGTCACTTGGAAGGTTTCCTAGTAGTTTTTCTTCATCTTTGGTTAAATTACTAATACCATCATTATCGCTGATGCTTTTTTTCTTTTTCATGTGTTCCCTTATATCTAACTCACATGCCCTCTCAAACAAAGCCACCATACTGTTAGAAGGGGGATTGAATTTGCTTGGTTTACTCAAGGTGCTCACATTCTGACCACCATCTTCAGCAAACCACATTCTAATGTTCATTTTGTGAGTTAACATTTCTAAATCTATTAACGTTTCTGTTAGCTTACCTTTCCAACCCGGAATAAATGTAAATCCCTTTGACAGTAATTCAGCGTGCTCTACCCCAAAATCTTTGCTAGAATAATTATATACTTTATAATCCCCATATATATTGGAAATTATAACAGGGTCAGTGAACACTGAAAAACAATGTACTCCTTGTATGACATCTATAAGCTCAGAAATTTGACCAAATTCAGTGTTATCGCTAATACTAAAAAAGTCAACAATGGTATTGTCCACACTTGTCTCTTCAAATACCTGATGCAAATTGTTGGAAACCACCATTTCAGTGCCATTTAAGTTAACATTATTAACATCAACAATATCAAAAGGCAAGAGTTTGCGTTACTGGACAGTTTTATTGACTGTTACAATCTCTGTTTTGTTCACCTTTGGACTTAATCCAGTACAACATGACGAATCCAAAGTTGTGAGGTTACTACAGTCCGAACTTGGAAAAGAGTCAGAAATTGCATTTACATAGTAGCGGGTCAGTCAAATTTTCTATCTCCATCCTGTTTGATGGTTGTTGTAGAATTTTTGCTGGTAGTTCCACCTTTTTGGCCGCACTCCTTGTTGCACAAATGACTCGTTGTCCTCCCTTCTCGGTGGTTGCCCGTTCTGTCCACAATTGCGCAACCTCTCAGATCGCCTGGGCCCTCCTTCTAAAGGGTGCCAGTCCTGTTGAAAATTGTGATTATAATCACTACGTTGTGTTGTCATTTCCTGCCCAGTCTGCTCATCCTCATTGCTAGTTGCTCTTCGGTTACCATGATTACCCCTTGATAATGGATACACCCTTTTGTTACGGTATTCGTCTGTGTCCCTTGACATTTTGTACAATTTCCTCTGATAAATAGTGTTGCAACTACTATCAATACTGCTTAACATATTTCTGTAATTAGTTTGGCAATGCCCAAAATTTAAGTCACTCAAAATAATGTCATTTTCTTGCTCTAATTCACTCATTTGCCGGGCTATCACCTGGTCATTGTATTTCATCATAATTTTCATTAGCTCCATACCCATCCGATCAAATAACTGGGGCCCCTCTTCTATCATTTCTCCGTTTCCTTCTATACCATTCAGATATCTCCATAATTGCAACTCTCGTGGCACCAAACCTAATTATTTATTTCTGAGCAAATACCCATTTTCCATTTGTAATTTTTTCATTCCATACAGCTTCTTTTCAAATTCCTTCAAGCGCTCAGTTAAAGTCATGTTCACTCTAATAGCTGTACTTGCTTTGCTATTGGAGTCTTGTTGAAAATTAAAGTTGTTGGTCTTCCATTGTACTTTATCAAATTCCACTTCCATAATGGAAACATTATCAATCGTAGACCTACCACCATTCTGCACTCGTATTCCAGCATTCGCCTCATTAAGTTCAGATCCAGGGGTATTGACACTATGAATAGGCTGAGTTAAAGTAATACCCAAGCTGCGAAAAATGTTATTAGTACCTACAGACTGCTGTTGATCTACCAGCGATTTTATCTGCGCTGTGTTCAGACAGCTGCTGGTTGATTTTAATAAGTAATTCCGTAATGTCAACATTAGACTCAGATTTTTCCATGTAAGAAAACGAACCAATGAACTCCTAATAATGAATAATCCAACCAGTCACTCCAGACAAGGAAAATGGACCAACTCCAACAACAGGAACCACAAAATTCTTGATGTACATTGAATCACTTTTATTGAACGACAAGTTGACCTAGGTTTCGTCTCTATATCACAGACTTCTTCAGAACAAATGCTCCCTTGCAACACACTTCCTTATATACCCACCCACTTCAATTAAAACATTCAATTAAATGATTAAATAATTGGTTAAATAATTATTAATAATAATAAGTTAATAATTTGAATAATCTCTCCTTTTACATAAAAAATAAAAAATAATAAATTAATAAATTCTCTAAATACATAAAATATAATAAATAGATACATACAATTATTTCATACATTTAATACCTATTACATTTAAATTAAAACAAATTAACGTAAAAAATGTTGAAAAAAAGTATTAAAAAAGTTTCAACCCAAACATTGAATTCACTATAAACACCCCAAGGTGCTTGGTTTTAAATCATGTGAGAGTACCAGGATAAAATTCATCACTAAAATGTGTTTGAAAGTGCTGTACCAGAACTTCCATATAACAATTAAATCTAAAAATGTAAATTATATTAAGATGCACTACTTGCCCAGCACTTTAACCTAAAATATGTTTTAACTTTAAAATGGGAACTATACTTATACTATCGTTAATACCCGGAAAAGTGGTGGCATCCAGCCTTAATTGCCACTTCATTTCACAGATGTCTAAATGCACATCGAGAATGCCCCTTGGTTGTCCTTTCTAATTTGCTGAATGACACAAAACTAGAAATCGTGTCCTGGATTTTGTCCAATATGTCTGGCTAATGCATTGGTACTTTTCATATGCCTGATGTCTGAAACATGTTCACTAATTCTTTCTCGTATACTTCTACATGTTTTCTCTATATAAAATGCAGAACATTGACCACATTTTGCTAAGTAAACCGCATTTTTGCTGTAACAATCGAAATGCCCTCGGATGTAAATAGGAACCTCTGTTACCACAATCTTGCTTCCAGTAGCTAAAATATACCTACATATACTGCATCTTCCAGATTTAAAATTATCCTTTTGTCGACTTGTACCAGTGCTATTATACTGGCTGTCCGTCTCCAATAAATCTTTAAAAGATTTATCTTTCCTAAATACATTTTTTGGGGATGTCCCTATTTTACTACAAATGTTACTATCCAATTTTAACAGTCCCTAATTTTTCTGTATAATGTTCACTATATGTTCTGTGTCATAATTATATGTTGTTATAAAATATAACTGCTCTTTATTCTGTTTTCTGCCTCTTTGTGTACTGTTCATTTGCAAGGTATTTCCCATGGTCCCTTTAGTATTTGTTTTTAATATAGCCTCGTAGATACCATTAATTCTTTTGTAGATGACTTCATCCATGATAGACTCGCATAATGCAACAGGGTAACCCCTTCTAACGAACATTTTCATTATGAATTCTAACTCTTCTATGAATTCCTGATGTTCTTTTACCATTCTGGCAGCTCTAACCATTTGACCTTTTACTATTGCTTTTTTCTGGTGGCTAGGGTGCCAGCTCTGGTAATTTAAATAGGAATTCAAAAAGGTGGCCTTCCTATAAATTCCCGATGATAAACTTATTTTTTTCTTTGTCAACCTTTAAGTTGACATCCAGATAAGATAATTCCACACTACTAAATTCATAGGTAAATTTGAGAAACTCCACAGTGTTATTAATGTATTGTACAAATGCTTTTAAATTTTCAAGACTTCCTTCAAATTATAAAAATGTCATCCAAAAAACATGTGTATTGTTGGATGAAATTGTTATATTCACTGGAAAAAATATATTCCTGCTCCCAGAAAGACATTACATAGTTGGCATATATGGGGGCACAAGCAGCCCCCATTGCTACTCCAGTAACTTGCTTGTAAAAATGGCCTTCAGAAAACATGAAGTTGTTCTTTAAGACAGTTTCCATAAGCGTCACAAATACATTTATGTGATCCTGTTCATAGATGCCAATTTTTTCTAATTGACTTTCCAGCCATTCCAATCCTATTTCATTGGGAATGACTGAAAATAAATTGCATACGTCTATGGTAAGAAGAATAGTGTGTTCTTTGATGTTAACTCCATTTAACTTATGTAAGAAATGCCAGGAATCTTTTGTTATGTATTCAAATTTTGTCAACCCTCTTTGCAAATGATGGTCAAGATACTTACTAATAAAACATGTTTTACTTCTTTTGCCGTCAACTATAGGTCTAAACTTAAGATTATTTAAACCTTTATGTAGTTTGCGTATACCAAATATGTTACTAATCATAGGGTAATAATTTTTCAAATAGTTGTAATCTCTTTCATTTATCTGCCCTTGAAATAATAAATCGTCTATCAATAAATCTATTTTAGAATAAGCCACATGAATTTCATTTATAGTGCTTTCCTCATAGGTGTCCTCTGCCAACATATTAAACATGTGGTCTATGTAGTCATTCTTGTCCATAATTATCATACCATTGTCTTTGTCCGGCTTCATAAACCGAATACCCCTGTCACTTGGAAGGTTTCCTAGTAGTTTTTCTTCATCTTTGGTTAAATTACTAATACCATCATTATCGCTGAAGCTTTTTTTCTTTTTCATGTGTTCCCTTATATCTAACTCACATGCCCTCTCAAACAAAGCCACCATACTGTTAGAAGGGGGATTGAATTTGCTTGGTTTTCTCAAGGTGCTCACATTCTGACCACCATCTTCAGTAAACCACATTCTAATGTTCATTTTGCGAGTTAACATTTTTAAATCTATTAACGTTTCTGTTAGCTTACCTCTCCTACCCGGAATAAATGTAAATCCCTTTGACAGTAATTCAGCGTGCTCTACCCCAAAATCTTTGCTAGAATAATTATATACTTTATAATCCCCATATATATTGGAAATTATAACAGGGTCACTGAACACTGAAAAACAATGTACTCCTTGTATGACATCTTTAAGCTCAGAAATTTTACCAAATTCAGCGTTATCGCTAATACTAAAAAAGTCAACAATGGTATTGTCCACACTTGTCTCTTCACATACCTGATGCAAATTGTTGGAAACCACCATTTCAGTGCCATTTAAGTTAACATTATTGGCATCAACAATATCAAAACGCAAGAGTTTGTGGTACTGGACAGTTTTCTTGGCTGTTACAATCTCTGTTTTGTTCAACTTTGGACTTAATCCAGTACAACATGACGAATCCAAAGTTGTGAGGTTACTACAGTCCGAACTTGGAAAAGAGTCAGAAATTGCATATACACTTACTTGTAGTAGCGGGTTAGTCAAATTTTCTATCTCCATCCTGTTTGATGGTTGTTGTAGAATTTTTGCTGGTAGTTCCACTTTTTTGGCCGCACTCCTTGTTGCACAAATGACTCGTTGTCCTCCCTTCTTGGAGGTTGCCCGTTCTGTCCACAATTGCGCAACCTCTCAGATCGCCTGGGCCCTCCTTCTAAAGGGTGCCCGTCCTGTTGAAAATTGTGATTATAATCACTACGTTGTGTTGTCATTTCCTGCCCAGTCTGCTCATCCTCATTGGTAGTTGCTCTTCGGTTACCATGATTACCCCTTGATAATTTAGACACCCTTTTGTTACGGTATTCGTCTGTGTCCCTTGACATTTTGTGCAATTTCCTCTGAAAAATAGTGTTGCAACTACTTTCAATACTGCTTAACATATTTCTGTAATTAGTTTGGCAATGCCCAAAGTTTAAGTCACTCAAAATAATGTCATTTTCTTGCTCTAATTCACTCATTTGCCGAGCTATCACCTGGTCATTGTATTTCATCATAATTTTCATTAGCTCCATACCCGTCCGATCAAATAACTGGTGCCCCTCTTCTATCATTTCTCCGTTTCCTTCTATACCATTCGGATATCTCCATAATCGCAAGCCTCATGGCACCAACCCTAATTCTTTATTTCTGAGCAAATACCCATTTTCCATTTGTAATTTTTTCATTCCATACAGCTTCTTTACAAATTTCTTCAAGCACTCAGTTAAAGTCATGTTCACTCTAATAGCTGTACTTGTTTGCTATTGGAGTCTTGTTGAAAATTAAAGTTGTTGGTCTTCCATTGTACTTTATCAAATTCCACTTCCATAACGGAAACATTATCAATCGTAGACCTACCACCATTCTGCACTCGTATTCCAGCATTCACCTCATTAAGTTCAGATCCAGGGGTATTGACACTATGAGTGGGCTGAGTTAAAGGAATACCCAAGATGCCAAAAATGTTATTAGTACCTACAGACTGCTGTTGATCTACCAGCGATTTTATCTGCGCTGTGTGTTCAGACAGCTGCTGGTTGATTTTAATAAGTAATTCCGTAATGTCAGCATTAGACTCAGATTTTTCCATGTAAGAAAACGAACCAATGAACTCCTAATAATGAATAATCCAACCAGTCAGTCCAGACAAGGAAAATGGACCAACTCCGACAACAGGAACCACAACATTCTTGATGTACATTGAACCACTTTTATTGAACGACAAGTTGACCTAGGTTTCGTCTCTATATCACAGACTTCTTCAGAACAAATGCTCCCTTGCAACACACTTCCTTATATACCCACCCACTTCAATTAAAACATTCAATTAAATGATTAAATAATTGGTTAAATAATTATTAATAATAACAAGTTAATAATTTGAATAATCTCTCCTTTTACATAAAAAATAAAAAATAATAAATTAGTAAACTCTCTAAATACATAAAATATAATAAAATAGATACATACAATTATTTCATACATTTAATACCTATTACATTTAAATTAAAACTAATTAACGTAAAAAATGTTGAAAAAAAGTATTAAAAAAGTATCACCCCAAACATTGAATTCACTATAAACACCCCAAGGTGTTTGGTTTTAAATCATGTGAGAGCACCAGGATAAAATTTACCACTAAAATGTGTTTGAAAGTGCTGTACCAGAACTTCCATATAACAATTAAATCTAAAAATGTAAATTATATTAAGATGCACTACTTGCCCAGCACTTTAACCTAAAATATGTTTTAACTTCAAAATGGGAACTATACTTATGTTATCGTTAATACCCGGAAAAGTGGTGGCATCCAGCCTTAATTGCCACTTCATGCATTGGTACTTTTCATATGCCTGATGTCTAAAACATGTTCACTAATTCTTTCTCGTATACTTCTACATGTTTTCTCTATGTAAAATGCAGAACATTGACCACATTTTGCTAAGTAAACCACATTTTTGCTGTAACAATCGAAATGCCCTCGGATGTAAATAGGCACCTCTGTGTTCATTGAGAACTAATCCTTGTTTTATGCCTAAAGTGGTTTCTGAGTTTGCTTTAAGCCAAACTACCCATCTCACCATTTTTTTCCCTGAGCCCAAAAATAAGGGAGAAAGGATGCTCCATACCTTAGATATCTACAGACAACTCGAGTACTATCTTGACAGAACTAAATCTTTCAGCTCTTCACTTCAATTGTTTCTTGCAAAAGTAAAAAGAACAGACAGCCTAGTGTCAAAATACACTATTTCCAAATAATTGTCTAATGCTATTACCATTTTCTTATACTCACCACAATAAAAATTGTTCCAGAAAGAGTCAAGGCCCACTCTAACAGGGCCTTGGCTTCATCTATGGATTTTTGGAAAGGGTTAGATTCTAGAAGTATTCTAGAAGCTGTAACATGGTCCTCTGTACATACTTTTACAAAGCACTATAAGCTTGCTTCCTTCTCTAAGTCTAGATCAGTCTTTGCAAGGACTATTCTACAGAGGCTCCTGGACACTTCTCCTTCTACATCTCAAATGTAGTAAGCTAGGGTAATCTACCCATATAGCTAAAGTACTGCAGCAGTGATCAATATGATGAACACAGTACAGTTGTGTAAGTAAATTTACCATAACAGTAGAAGTTTGAATGATTACTGCTGCAGTAAACTCTTTCCATTTCCCTTGTTTATTGGTGTGTTGTTTATGGCAGGGTGTGGTTAGCATTGTCCTTTCAGGGCTGAGTATCCATCTCTCTCTTGACAGGAAAACTCTAAAGGGTTTAGCACCAAATCTCTCTTTTTGTTAGCTCAGCCTTAGCTGACAGACAGTTTGGGCACATGGAAGGTGCCTTGAAGCTTTGGAAGCTGGCTGTAATATCCCTGGCAGGATATAACCCATTTAGCTAAGGCTACAGAAGTAGTGATCATTTGAACGCCCGCTGTTATGGTATGTTTACTTTCACGACTGATCTTTATTAGTGCAGCCCTACCACTGAGGGTACCATTGGAGAAGTTGTTCTCTTGGTAGCTGCTCTGCTTATTTCATAATTCTGGAAAGCTCACTTGCAGAGTTACCCTGAAAAAGAAAGGATTCCTTCAGTTAGAGATACTGAGTACTTGAGCTATGTTTAGAGTTCTTCTGCACCTAGCTTAGTTAATCTTTTTCAAAGATTACACCTCTTAATTTCAAAACAGAAATCTACTGTACCATTCATCATAATACAAACATAACAGTACAAATATTGTAAATTGTTAGTTACATTATCTCTAGATTAACTCTCCAGCAAGCAAGTTTTATCTATTTTAATTAGTGCAATATGTGTTTTCAATTCATAATAGGTAATCAAAATAACATTTATGCATCACAGTGTTTTTTTATTCTTTCTTTCATGTTTTTGGTGATAAAGAGAAAAATGATTTATTAAAAGTATACAAAGATGACAAACAAAGCCATTTATAAATATAAAACTCTTACCAAACCCAAACGTGCATCACAATTCTGCTTATTAGTTTTTCATCATTTTTATGGCAGAGGTACAGAAGTTCCTTACCCAGTAGCTATTCTGAGCTAGAATCAAAATTCTAAGCATTTAACTTAATCTCTATATTTCTATATCAGTAATCAGAAACAATATATTTTAGATTGCTGTAACAACTAGCCTGCAGTATGCTGCTTTTAATACACTGGCAATTATTGCCTTAAATACACAAATGAGCTACCAGATAAAATTTTCAATAACTTTTTTTATTATATTTCTAAAATACTTTCCTCATGAACAATTGCATATCCTACATCAGCTTTCAACTTCTGGTGGAGGAACTATTTTACATTAAAATATAAAAAAAAAAAAATAGTAATTATAAAACAAATGCAAAGCAACTTGACAAGTAGACCACTTTCTAAGAACAATAATGTTCTCCAGGCTGAACTTTAGAGAGATATAATGGGCTTTCCAGGTGTAGGGAGCCTTCCAGACAGTCCAGTATTTCCCTCTAATGCCTATTCTACTGAGCATTATTACTTGTTTGTTTCTGTGGTGTGTTATGATGCCTTTAACAGAATATGAGCTGTTTTGGCTTTCTTTGTATTCACAAAACATCTCCATTAAAACTCAGTACTTAAAAGAATAAAGCTGCAGGCAAGATACAGCAAGAACCTTTATTAAGAAAGAACACACAAAAAATACAAGATTGTAGAGTACATATTGGGTAAAATATAAAAGCAGTGAGGCAGAATGAAAGGACCCGAAGCAACAAGACTGTGGTTAACAAGTATACTGTGAAAGATCACTACATTTATAGTAGGAAGCAAACACAGAATGAAGAAGCTTAACAATTCTTTACTGGCAGCATATTCTATGTTTTGCTTATCTATGTCAGACATTTCTGGCAATGTCAGATTTTCCCATTTGAAATGAAATGTCATTGAGAAGCAATATCAATGTTATTACAAATTAGCAATATTATTATTATTATTATTATTATTATTATTATTATTATTATTATTATTATTTTGTTGTTGTTAGATATCTGGATTTTGTACTGAAGTGCTGAAGATCTGGTGCTTATGCACCTTTTTGTTTGGTTATCAGTATTTTCCATCTTTATATATTTCATATTCTAATTTTATTATAAGTAGATACAGTATTCTCTAAACTATGGGTATCCAACAGGTGCACTGTGTGTCACACCCTAGTCTAGCAATGCATTGTAAGTAGTCAATGGCATGTTCTACAACAAGAAGAAGAAAACCATTATGAAAATAATTTAAATTTAATATCTTAATGTCCTGTTCAGCAGTAACTGTGTTCTGTCACTTTAAAAAATAATTCAGAGTTTCCTAGCTAGCCATGTCACTGTGTATACATGCATATTCAGTAAATTAAAAGCAGGGCATCATGGTGGCTTTTTAATTTTTTCACTGACATTGGCAGTGGCATTAGGATGAGGGATTCTGCCATATCACCTCTGGGTGTCAAAGCAAAAGAGGTAAGAGAATTCATTTTAATTAATAAATAAACTTTTTGTGACTTGATATTTGAGACTGGGTAGGCCATGGATATTGTTTTGGGGTGCATGTGAACAAAAGAAAAATATTTATCCATGGTCAGAATATGTGGTGCAAGCTTTTTTTCAAACAAAAAAAAAATAATAAATAATAACTAACGATCCAGCTTATGAGTGAAGTTAAAGCAAAAGTTAAAGATGAAAGACCATCTATTATCTATATGTAAAGAAGTAATGGACACTACAAAATATGATGAAAGAGGACTATGGACTGAGGGATGTGAATGTGGAGTAATACTGAAAATGGAAAATGATAATGTTATGCATGTACCTAGTATTATTAATGTTCATGGTAATAGGGGTTTTGTGATATACAGGGGTCAACCAAAGACTTGCTATTTTTGTGGGAAAATGATCATTTAATCATTGACTATGATAAAAATTATGTTATTTATGTGGCAAAACAGGGCATAATGCAAAAACTGATTTAAAGTGTAAAAAATGTGGCAATACTGGCCATTCATGGCTAAAATGTGAAATTAATGTACAAGAAAATGAAAACGAAGTTAAATAGGAGAAAGAGATAGAAGAATGTGTTATACAAGAAAATGTACAAAAAGATGTGATTGATAAAGAGGTTGTACATCAAGTTAAAGAAAGTAACAAGAAAAAAGAAACAGAGGAGGGAAGTGACAAAGAAGCTGACTGGAGTACAGTAAGAAATAAAAATAATTTGATAGAGAAAAGAGTTCAAGAAAGGAAAATAAAATTCAAAAAAACAATACTTAGAGAAAATAAGAAAGGAAAGGGATAACAATTTTCTTATACTAACTGTTCTTGAAAGCAGAAATAGCTTTAAATGTAAAACAGTATGAAAAATCTTAAGAGGAGAATAGGTATACTACAATGGTGTGCTGCAGTAGATACACATATTATTGTTCTACAAGATATCAGATTATTAACAGATTAAGAAAGAACACAAACTGAAAAAAACTCTGGAATGGACCAGTAGTTGGAACATGGGGAAAGAAACATTCTCAGGCATATGTATATTATGTCAAAAAAGCATTAAAATATGAGACGTAACCAAAATGGAACTAGGATGAATTAAGGTAATAGACCTGAGATGATAAAAACATGTGTATAGAATTATAGCTTTATATGCATATGTAACAAAAAAAGCGAAAGAAATTATGTTTAAAATATTCTGGAATATGTTTTTGTAAATATGGACATTATAGTGGTGGGTGATTTTAATTGCAATTTAAGAAAAAACAGAACAATTCTAACATTAAAACAGTTAAAGAAATTATGAGAAGTGGAAAGTTAAGGTTATGGAAAAATAACCACTGGATCTACAGAAGAAATGAAATTAAGAGAGAAATTAATTATTTTTTTAATATCTGATAGTTTACAAGTTAAAAAAAGGGAATAAAGTTTGCTGGATTTTCAGATCATGTGGCTATATAGGTTAAAGTACAGGAAAATGAATAATATATAAGAATAGGAAAAGGAATAAAGAGAATTAATGACAAGGAATTAGATTTAGAAGAGAAAAAAACTTACTGAATTATGGAAAAATCATATGCATATGAGACAGTTTTATGACAAATGGACTGTTTGGTGTCTTAAATTTAAAGAAAAATATTTTTTAAAAAAGTGTTTTTAGAATGTATAAGGAAGAAAAGAAAAAAGAAAAAGAGGGCTATAAGACATTCAGAGACTTATTAGAGAAGAAAAATTCCTTTTACGAAAAAGAAAGAGAAATTTATAAAATGAATCAAATTAAAATTAACAACTTATTATATAAACAAATATATTGTTTCCAAGGAAAGAAACATGTAGCACCATATTTGAGTAAAATAATTAAAGAAGGAAAAATAACAAGAGAATTAAAGAATAAGGAAGGTAAGCAAATAAGACAGCAAGAAGGAATATAAAATAATTATAACATAATTAAAGAATATGTATTGGAATTATTTGTTAAAAGAGAAGAAAACAGAAAAAAATTATCAAGGTGAAAAATTAAATAATGACGATTATGAGTCTTTAGTACAAAAAATAATTATTAAAGAATTGAATTAAATTCTAAAAGGTATTAACATGAATTTTTCAACAGGACTGGACGGAATTGAATATAGTATGCATAAAGAAATGAAGGCGTTGAAAAAATTATTTTTACAGAAGTTATGAATGAATGGTTAGAAACTGGAATTAAAGAGAAGGAAATATGTACAGGAGTTATAAAATTTATATTTAAAAAGGAAATGTATTTATTTTATTTTATTTATTTTACATTTGTTGACCGGGCTAGTCCAGCTGGATGTATGTCCATTTTCAGTGGAGGCCTGGGGAGAAAAGCTCCAATGGTTATTACAAGTTTAAACAAAAACATAAAAGGATAGAAAGATAAAAGGATGAAAACAAAGATGAAAAGATTATATACAAAAATTGAGTTAGTAGATTGTATACAAAATTGAATTAGTACACGTAAAACACATATAAGAGGAAATAGCAATTACAAGATAAGATTAATAATCAAATAAGTAAATACTTGCAATACACAAATGATAAAACATAGCATGAGTAACAAATTGACAAACAAATGTGATAGAAATTTTTTTTTTTTTGTACAGTATATATGAGATTAAAGAGGGGAACAATCAGGATACAGGAAAAAGAGAAGGAAAAAATTATGATAGTGGAAAGGAAGAAGGAAAGGTCAATCAGGGTTGGTACAAGAACAAAGCCAGTATTTATTAAGATGCATTTCCAGTTGTTTTTTAGATAGTGGAAGAGTGGACAAAGATGAGTTTGTTCCTGAAATAAAGAGAAGATAAAAACTGGAGACCTATAACACTGAATAATATGGATTATAAAATTTTTATGAGAATAATAACAAAAGGGTTACAAAAAATATATAGAATATATGACCAAAATGATTCAGAAGAAAAGGAAAAGAAAGTCAAGGGTTATTATTGATAATAATAGAAATAATTGATAATATCATAAATAGAAATATAGAAGCAAAGGTAATGATGTGCTATAAGTAAAGCCTATGATAATATTCAATATAAATCATTATGGTGAATTTTGCAGGCATATAATATAAGCAAAAAAAAATGCAATTAATGAAGTCTGTTTATGAAAGGAATTATGTGAAAGTAAATGTAAATGGCTGCATAGAATGAGGAATAAAGCAGGGCTGCCCAGCTAATAGTGTAATTTTCTCACTAGTTATAAATGCAATAGTGAAGGAAATTAATAAAATGAAAAGTATCGGTGGATATAAAATGATGAAGGAAGTTCAATTGCCAATAATGTTATAATTGTGCAGATGATATTGTAATAATTGTTAAAAATAAAGCATGGATGGAAGAAGTAAATGAAGCATTAAGTATAAATTAAAAAAAAATGGTTTAAGTGTAAATAAACAGAAAAGTAAAGGATTTGGTTTTGAAGGTATGATAGGAGGTATTACGTTCAATGAAAAATATATAGATATATTAGGAATAATATTTGGAAGGAATGAATACAGACAACAACAATGGGATAATGTACTCGAAGTAAAGGCTATGACAAATTTTTGGAACTCATGTAGATTTTCATATAGAAAAAAGCACACTTGTTGAACACCATGGTAATAGGAAAACTTGCTTATGTTGCTGACAACTATCTGATTCTTATCATGTATGAAAAGGAACTAATGATGATTATATTTTCTTTTATATGGGGTCTAGACTAAATCCAGTCAAGAGAGGAATTCTATATATGAAAGAAGTGAAAGGAGACTTGCGTTTAATAAACCCAATAGTACATGCAGCATCTTTAATTTTATATAAGGTATTAAAAGGAATTATGAAGGAAAATAAAAACTTGATAGAAATGCTACTATATTATAAATACAAAGAACTGTGAGAAGGAATGGAAAAAAGTAAAGGCACTGTGAATGAAGAAATGAAAGTGTACCAAAACAAAATTGTGTTATGGAAAATAAAAAGTAATATATGTGAGAAAAATAAAAATGAATGGTACTTGAATATTATAAAAGCATTTTATTGCATTGCTCTATGGAAACATTTAGAAATAGATAAGAAAAAAGCCATAATGATGAGATATAATAACTATAAAATGATTTAAAAATGTAATGATGTTTATGGAGATTGCCCATTAGAAAATTGCTGATTAAGGCAAACATGCCATACAAGAAAAGCAACATAGAATATGTAAAAAGTGTGGAGAGTTTGAGACTACTGAGCATGTGTTTTTGAATTGTGAAAGAGTTAATCATTTATGGAAAGAAATACGTAAACTTAATAGGGTGAAAAGTTTGTTAAAATTTGAACAAATAAATATGGACATAACAGAATTTGGTTATCGTGGAGCATGAAAACAGGAAGAAGTGAAGAAAAGGGACAGAGTAATAGTTTATCTTTCATGGACTATATGGAATGAGAGACTAAATGAAATCAAATACAGTGGAAAATGGACTTTGGTAAAGATTCTGGAGAAAATAATGTTTTGGATGTGGATAAAATAGTGGGGTGATGCTTAAATCGAAGTTTATAATATATGTAGATTTGTAAATAGATGTAAATAATGTAAAAGCAATGTCTTTCAGCTTCTCCCATTAGCGGTTGCCAGAGCAGATCACCAGTCCACAGATTGAATGGCAGTGGAGTTTTTTATTAATTTGAGTTTCCAGCCCTGCACCCAACCTTCACAGAAGGCACACACACACACACACACACACACACACACACACACACACACACACACACACATGCACACACATGCACACGCACACACACGCATGACATGCAGACTCTGCACAGAAGGCACTTCAGCCAAGAATCGAACCAGAGAACCTTTTGCTGTGAGGCAACAATGCAAAACACTGCACCATAAATGTAGATAATGTAAATATGTAAATAATATGTAATGTATATGTCAATAAAAAAACTACTTATTGTTGTGAGCAGGACCCATTTTACAGGAGCACCTCCTGTTTCTGTTCCAGGTGCAGAGGCATCCAGGAGTATTAGGAAGGCAGATGGAGAATGAAGGAGATGATGGAGTTCTGAGACAAATGGAGGAGAAAGAAAATATTGAGACCAAAGAATTTGTGCAGGATTCTGAGGAGATGTTTCAAAGAAATCTGTTTGGTGGAGAGTCAGCAAATGATGGTTGTGTGATTGCAGCTCTACCATTGGCAAGGTTGTGGGATGAATTTACTTAAAGAAATAGTGGTGAGACATGAGCCAGAAATTGAAGGAGATGTTTCCCAAGGGGACATTATGGAGAAAATACAAAAGGATGATGCCGAGACAATCCTGAAGTATAGTGATGAGATGGAAAAGAAAACATATGCAGAGAAAGTAAAAAAGAGAAAAAGTGGAACAGCAGAAAAGAAGACAGAAGAAAATGAAAAACAGAAGTACATGGTAAGGATTCAATGTAAAGAAGACAAAGAAATAGACAGGTATGAAGTGTGGGACAATTTTATAGCTCCTTTGGGTGTAAAAGCACATGACATAAAACCATTTATTCTTATTAACAAAGAGACATTTTGTGACATTATATTTGAGACTTCTTTTCCAATGGGACATTTTCCTGGAGAATATGAAAAAAGAAAGATTGTAACCCACAAAATCATCATGTGATACAAGCATTTAGCAGAGAAACAACAATGAAAATTCATTTATAGTTTTGAATAGAGGTAGAAAGAGAAACTTTGAAAGAACATTTGAAAACTTTATGAAAATAACTAGTGGAAGTTATAAAAGTTTATGACAAAAGGGGTTTATGGTGACTGGGTTTGTAATATATGCATATACCAAGTATGATAAATGTGGAGGCGATCGGGGTATTGGGGACAACCCAAAATAAAACATTTTTGCTGTGGAAAAGATGGACACTTGAGAAGTAAGTGCGAGAAAAGAAAATGTTATATATGTGGGGAAATGGGACATTATGCAAAAAATTGTGAACTGAAATGTTATAAATTTAACAAAATTGGACATTTATGGATGGATTGCAGAAATGAAAATAAGAGTAAAGAAAAAGAAAAAGAAAGAGAAAAAAAATGAACAAAGAAAAGACATTTTATAAGTAGTAGAAATAGAATAGAACATAAACAAGAAAAAATAATAAAGAGGACACAGAAGAAGGTTTTGAAATAAGTGAAGAAGAAGACATACATTATGAGGTAGTAAAAGAATACAAAAATAATTCTATTGGTAAAAGAAAAAAAATTTAAAGGGATAAGTACAAAAGAAAAAAGAAAGGAAATGGATAAAAAATAATACATACAACTAATGATTGGAGGGTGGTATAATGGTAAAAGTCCTTGACTCACTGACACAAGGGAGGGAAATTGGATAGGCTTAGAATGGCCTATTAAGAAAGCTAGCCTAGTAATTAGCTGTGAGCTTGTGAAAGCAATAATCTAAGGAAAAAGTAAAATGAAAATTTTAGAGTGTTTTCCATAAATTAAAAATATTAAGATTATAGTAAGAAAAAATATGGATTTTGGAGTGGTGTAATATGTGTGATGTAGCTGTAATTATATTAGAAGACACAACATTTTTAAAAAATGAAAAAAAGATTACAACCAGAGAAACTAGGGAGAGGAAAGATAAACTGGAATTTGGGAAATGACAGATGTTCTGGGATGGCAGTATTCTGTAAAAATACAGTAAAGATATTACTTTTTTATTTTATTTATTTATTTTATTTAACATTTGTTAATTGGGAAAGTCCAACTTGGGACAAAGCCAATCTTCAGTGGAGGCCTGGGGAGAAATGCTCCAGATGCATGTCTTTCTAACGTGGGAGGAAACTGGAGCAGCCATAGGAAACCCATACAAATGCAGGGAGGACATGCAGACTCCACACAGAAGGCACCCCAGCCAAGAATCAAACTGAGAACCTTTTGCTGTGAGGTGACAATACTACTGCTGCACCACTGCGCTGTCCATATATTAGACGTATCTAGCAAATAAACGGGAAGAATAATCATTGTAGATTTCAAATGGAAAGAACAAGTATATAGAATTATAACATTATATGCTTATACTAATTGTAAAGACAAAAAAGGTTATTTCATCAGATTTTAGACTCTGTAGTGATAAATATGAATATTATAACAGCAGATTTTAATTTTGATTTAAGAGGTAAGTGTAAAAAGAAAGGAAATTATATAAAAAATATTACAAGTTATAAGATGTTGTAAGTTAAAACTTTGGGACAAAAAGTCATGGACTTATAAAATGGGAATATATAGAACTGAAATAGATTATTTTATAGTATCAAAAGGTTAAGTTATAGGAGAAGGGGAGGTAGCAGAAACAGGATTTTCTGATCGTCTTGCAATATGGCTAGAGATAAAGAAAAACAAGGAACATATAAAAATAGGAAAAGGAATAAAAAGGATAAATGAGAAAATGTGGAATGAAGAAAGAAAGAGATTAGTAATACAGTTATGGAAAGATCATATTACTATGAGAACATTTTATAAAAAATGTTTGGAATAGTGGATGATATTAAAGGAAAAATATAAACAACATTTTTTACTGTGACAATATGATATGAGAAAAGTAGAGAAAGAAAAATATAAAAGAACATATAACAATGCATTGGAAGATTTAGAACATAATGATAAAAAGTACTTTGACAACAAAAAAGAAGTATATGAAATAAAAAAATACAATAAATCTTATATAAGCAAAGATATTTTTAACAAATAAAAAGAGAAGAAGCATTGAGTCACTTGAGCAGATTAGTAAAGGAAGACGGTAGTGTAATGAAATAAGTAAATGTAAAAGGAGAAATAGAAAGAACTCAGGAAAGGATTATGAATAGTGTAGTACAATATATACAAGACATGTTTAAAGAAAAAAGAAGTTATTGAAAAAACATGGAAAGTAAAAAAGTTAGCAGAAAAAAGAAAATAAAGAGTTGGAAAAAGAGATTTCTTTAAATGAGCTAGATGAAGTATTAGGCAAGTCAATGTGGATTCATCTGTAGGACCAGATGGAATAGGGTATAGAATGTATGAAAAAATAAGGAATTGGCAAAATTTTAAGATCTTGAATGAATGGTTAAATGAAGAGGTTATGTATAAAGAATTATGTAATGGAATGCTTAAATTCATATGGAAGAAGAAAGATAGAAGAAAAATTAAAGAAAACTGGAGACAGATAGTAATTGAATAATAATGATTATAAGCTCTTTATGGAAATAATACAAAACAGATTTTAAAGTAAAATGGACAATTTTATAGAAGATAGTTTATACAGTACAAAGGGAAAGGGCTGTCAAGAATTATTAATGATAGAGAAATTTTGGATGATATTATGAATAGAAAAGAAGAAGCAAAATCATGATAGGAAACCTTAATAAGGCATTTGATACAATTGAACATGAAATCTTATGGGTAATAATGAAAAAGTATAATGTAAGTGAGAAAGCTAGGAAATTATGTATGCCAGAATGTAGTAATAATAAATTAAAAGCACTTGAAAATGTCTGGTTAAACCTAGAGATATATATGAAGTGGTGTGTAAGACAGGGATGTCCAGTGAGTTGCATACTCTTTGCATTAGTTATGGATGTGATAGTATGCAAAATAAATTACAAAATGAAAGAGGCAGGGTATATAACACCTGAAGGGATAAGAATTCCAGTTCTGTTAACATATGCAGATAACATAATATTTGCAAAAAAAAATGGATAAAAGAAGTAATAATTTGCACAAATGAGTGTCTAGAGGGGATACGGATGGCTTTAAATAAAGAGAAAAGGAAAGGTATAGGTGATGTATTAAATATAGGGTGTATATATTTTACAGTCAATGCAATTGCTGTGTTAGGTATAAAATTTGGGAATAAAGATATAAGTTGAATTGAATGGGAAAAACAATAGAAGAAATAAAACAAACCAGTATTTTTGGATGAGCATATAAATTATCATTCAGAAAGAAAAATGCTTTTTTGATAAATTAAATACTGATGGGGGAAAATAGCACACTTAGCAAGTGCATTTATGTTGCCAACAGTATTTGAAAAGGAATTATTGCAGATTTTTTTTAATTTATATGGGGTTCTAGATTAAACCCAGTAAAAAGAGAAGTTTTTTATGTAAATAAAGAGGAAGGAGGTTTAGGGTTAATTAACCTAGTGGTGTATGCTGCTTTATTAAATGTATACACTGTGTTAAAGTTTATAAATGAAAAAGATGAGAAAGTCATGGTAGTAAAAATTTGTAAGTTCATCCATCCATCCATCCATCCATCCATCCATCCATCCATCCATCCATCCATCCATTCATCCAGCTATCCATCCATCCATCCATCCATCCATCTATCCATCCATCCATCCATAACCTCTTTTTCCCATTTTTGCATATGGGGTCGGGATGTCACTTCAATAGTGACAATCATCTAAAGCCAAGGTTTACCCTGCTGAGTGGCTAGCCCTGCTGTGGTAAAACTGTATAAATATAAGTATGATAAATGTTGAGGTTTGGTAAAAAAGAGAAAGAGTGTATAAATAAAGAAATAAAACGTTAACAAGAAAAATATTTTTGGGGAAAATAAAAATTGATGATACAGAAAAAGATAGAAAAGTATGGTATAAGAATGTAATGATACATTACTAAGTAAATGGGAAAATCTAACAGTTGAAAAATATTAAAGCTATATAAGAAGCAAATGGAGTAATCAAAAAGTCAAACACCAAGATTTTTTGTGGAGATTGGTAATAGATAAGGTGCCAGTAAAAGGGTATATGCCATATAAAAAGAAAAGTGATAGAATATGTTTACATTGTCAAGAAAAAGAAACTATGGAACTTGTTTTTGAAATGTAAAAAAGTCATAAAGTTATGGAAAAAACTATGTAAAGAGATTTTTTCAAAGATATGAAGTGAATAAAATGGATATTGTAAAATAGAAGTAAAAACATGGTAAGAGACAAGATAAAAAGTTATTTTATGTTATATAGGTTATATGGAATGAAAGAATAAATTAAATTATGTTTAATGGTAAATGGATTTTAGCAACAATATTAAGTAAAATCAGATGGTGGTTATGGAAAAAGGAGTGGGGATCTAATAAGGATGAAAATTTAGTATGATCGTAACGGAAAGTATGAATATGTATAAACAAATGTGTATATCTGTTATATTTGTACTTTTGTAAATATTTGCAAATATGTACACATTTTGTAAATAAGAGTTCTTTTGTATATAAATAAAGGACCATTACTCTTTTCATTGTGAGGGGGCAGCTGCAGTGGTGTAGCGGTTAGCGTTGCCACCTCACAGCAAGAGGTTCTTCGGTTCAATCCTTGGCTGGTGTGCCTTCTGTGTGGAGTCTGCATATCCTCCCTGTGGTTGTGTGGGTTTCCTCCGGGTGCTCCAGTTTCCTCCCACATCCCAAAGACATGCTGTAGGTGGATTGGACACTCTACATTGGCCCTAGGTGAGTGTGTGTGTGCGTGTGTGTGCCTTCTGTGGAAGGCTGAGCACCAGGCTAGCAATTCAACACCATAAAACTACACTGCCAATCATGAGCAGACAGGTGATCCACTGTGGCAACCCCTAACCAGGAAAAGCCAAAAGAAAAAGACTCTTTTCATTGGGAGGGGGGAAATTTTTACTGCTGCACTTCCTGCTTTTTTCCTGGTGTGGAGGCAGCTAGGAGATGCTGTACAGTAATGGAGGCAGAATTGTGTGCTGATGCAGTCAGAAGGACAAAAGGTACAATAAACTTTATTAAAAAGAAAAAAAGGTTTGTTGTTTGGATAAGAAAGAAGAAGAAAGAAATAATAGACAGATATTTTGTGTGGGACAATTTAGTGTTAACTTTGGGTTTTAAAGCAAAATGCATTAGATCCTTGATTCATCTGGGGAAAGAGACATTTTATGAGAACATTTGAGACTGAAGACTTAATGGAAAGATTTTTATTTAATTGTAAAAACAGAAGAACTGTTACTTATGGAATAAATTTATATTATCTGGGTAAGGGACTCAGTTTAAAAGAAAAATGTCTGTCCAATTTCACACTGATGAAATTAAGTTAAAAGATGCTAAAAAAATAATTTTCATTTATGTGTTATTGATTTTCTGCTATTGCAAAAGTTAAAGATGAGAAGGGTATTTGGAATAAGGGTGAGAAATGGATTTTATTTTAAAATATGAAAAAGATGTGATAAAGCATTTACCAAATGTTATATTTGTAGATGGTAACAGAGGGACACTTATGTATATGGCACAGCCAAAATGTTGCTTTTTTTGGGCAGGGGATTTAAATCATCTGATAAAAGAGTATGCAAAAATAAGATGCAATCAATATGGGGAAAGGTCCTATGATGAATAAGCACAAAAAGAAATGTAGAATATGCAAAAGTGAAGGGCATTTTTGGTTTGGTAATAAAAAGAATAAGTAATACAATTTTGAGCAAGATGGTAAAGAGTTCATTATAATGTCTAAAAGTAATGAGGAAGTAGGGGGAAGGTGTTAATGAAAAAGAGGATGAAGTAACAAAGGATGCCTTTAATAAAAATGTTATATTTCGGAAGGCAAC
Source organism: Protopterus annectens (assembly GCF_019279795.1). Lineage (NCBI taxonomy): Eukaryota > Metazoa > Chordata > Ceratodontiformes > Protopteridae > Protopterus > Protopterus annectens. Next base: position 1,186,715,446 of record NC_056743.1, on the reverse strand, counting down.
TGTACCGAGAGTGTTGAAAAGGAAGAAGAAGAAATTGAAAGCGATAAGTCAGTTATTTGTAAAGGAAGTGTAAAGGATGTTAGGAAAAGAAATGTGATAGGTGCTAGGGTAAACTGAGGAAAAGAATATTTAAAAATACAACACCAAAGATTAAAAAGAAAGGTAAGGAGTAGTTTTTGATGTGTTTCAGTAAATGAAAATAGTGACAAATCTGATTCAGGGAATCAAGAAATAGTTGTAAATATACTTACACTAAATATTTAGTTGGGGAACAAAAACAATGAGAAAATGAAAATTTAAAATACTTCCCTTAAAAGGAAGGAAAATAAATGTGAATAGAATTATTAATATTGTGAGAAGAATAGGGATACTGGAATGCTGAGCTAAATGTGATGTATATATTATTCTTAAAGAGGATGTAAAATTCTTGAAAAGTGAAGAAAGATTGCAAACAAAAAAAATGTGTGGTAGAAAAATACTATGGAATGTAAGAAGTAAGTATTGTTCTGGGATGGCTGTATTGTATAAAAAGGGTCTATATTACATCGCATGAGTTCAAACAATGTAATATTGAACCAGGAAGTTCGAAACCCAAAAAGTATGAAAACACAGAACAGCAAAAACAATCGCTGTTCCAGTACAAAAAAAAAAAAAAAAAAAAACAACACATACACTTTAAACTTTAACTAATGTGGGGAGCTTTTCCCCCCACACCCCCCAACATGGGGGACTGTGCCCCCCAAACATCCCCTACTTAAATATACCAAGTCCATGATAGCACCACAGAGGGGGAAATAGCAAAGCCATGAAAATGGCCCACCAATTTCTTTCCCTGGGGAAAAAAAAATCGGTGTTATGTGGCTTTGTTATTTTCACATTTCAAACATATGGGTTCGATATTACAATGTTCGGACTCTTGTGAGTGCAACATAGTATAGACGCATATAAAAAAATAGTAAATATATTAGATGTAACACTGGCAAGGATGTGAAGATTGAGTATTGTGGATGTGAGGTGGAGATAATATTTTACAGAATACAGCATTATATGCATATACAAATGACAAAGAAAGAGGAGATGTTTTTCATCAAATTAGATTATGTGGTGGTTAACATGAAAATTATTAATACAGGAGCCTTTAATTGTGATTTAAGGGGAAATGCAAAAAGAAAAGGAAAGAAGTTAAAAAAACACAAGAAGAGATAAAATGTGGTATGTCAACTGTGTGAAATAAAAGCCAATGGACTTATAAAAGAGGGGCAAATGGATCTGAAAATGATTATTTTGTACTATTAGCAGGTTAGGGTATGGTAGATGGTGATAGAGTAGAGACAGTTTTCTTTTTTTAGATCATGCAGCAATATGGATGGAAGTGATGGAAGAAAGGGAGTATATTGAAATAGTAAATGTAATAAAAAGAATAAAAGATGAATTATGTGATAAATTTGGAGAGTGGGAAACATTGCAATTATGAAGGGATTGTATAACCATGAAGGACTTTTATAAAAATTGGTCTGACTGGTGGATTGAATTTAAAAAAGAGGTATAAAAATTGTTTTTCCTCTAGTGGCAGGGCAATGCGAAAAAGGAAGAGAGAGTGAAGTATGGAAAGATGTAAAGAAATGTATTGGATAATTTAGAGATGAATATAAGAGAGTATTATGATATGGTAAAGGAAATATATAAAAAAATAGAGAAAAATAAGGCATTACTGTTTAAGCAGAGATATTATTTACAAGTGAGAGGGGAAGAGGTGTCTGCATGTTTGAGTAAAATATCAAAAAAGATAGTAGTATAATGAGGGGAAATTAAACATAAAGAAGAGGTGAAAAAGAACACATGAGCAAATTATGAGTATCATAGCTCAGCATACAGAAAATATGAGTAATAGTAAAAAAAATAAAATAAGACAGAATGAAAAGTACAAAAAGAAAATCAAGAGTAAGATAAGGAAGAATTTAAAACATAAACTACTATTAGTGAATTGAATGAAGTACTTTGGAAAGTAAATGTTGGTTCAGTATCAGGTCCAGATGATAAAGGGTATTAAATATACTCAAAATTAAAGGATTGACAACAACAGTGTGTTGTAAACTTGTTGAAAGAATGGTTGAAAGAATGGTTTGTTTATGAAAAGTTATGAAGTGGAATATTAAAATGTATATGGAAGAAAAATGATAACAATGAAATAATAAAAAAAAAACTAGAGACTTATCAAAGTAAATAATACAGATTATAATTTTTATTATAATAATACAAAAGACAATGAAAGGGAGGATGAAGGCATTAGAGAAGTAACTGTATGTGGTATAAAAGGTAAGGGATGCCAGGAATTATTACTGGTGGTTCAATAAATTGTGGAAGATATTATAAGTAAAAGGAAAAATGCAAAACTTATAGTAGGTAATATTAGTAAGGCATTTGATACAGTAGGACATGATGGTTTGTGGGATGTATGGAAATATATGGAAGAGGTAATAGAATAAGAAGACTGTGTATGTCAACATATCAAAATAATAGAGTGAGAATGTTATTAAATGGGTGGCTAAGAAAAGAAATATGTATGAATTATGCTGTAGGACAAGGATGTCCCATGAGTGAGATATTGTTTGCATTAGAAATGAATGGGATAGTGAGTGAAGTAGCTTGTAAAATGAAAGATGCTATATATGTAGTGCAAAAGGAAGTTGTGATTCCACTAGTTTTGATATGTGTACATGATATAGTTGTAGTTAAGAAGAATAAAATATGGATGAGGGAAGTGTTGCTTTGTCTGGATGCATCTTTAAAGGAAATGGAAATGACTTTGAATAAAGATAAAAGTAGGGGTTTGGCTGATATTATGAAAATTGTTGGGGTGTATTTTTCAATAAATTAAGTATATTTGTCAGTGATAAAATTTGGAAAAATGATCTAGTTATGAGGCAATAGGAGGGATAATTAAAAGAAACTAAGGAAATATGTCTTATGTGGAGGACTTATAGATTAGCATTCAATAAAAAGGCTTATCTGGTGAATTCTGTTTCAATGGGAAAATAACATATATGTCAAATGCTTATGTGATCCCAGAAAAATATGAAAAAATAAATTGTGTAATTAGAGTTTTCTTTCATATGGGCATTCAAGATTAAGCCCAGTAAAAGGATATGTGTTGTCTATGAGTGCAGATTTCTTGAGTATGCATGACACCTGTATTACTGTTTTGATATTAAGGAAGAGAAAATGATTGTGTATCTGTGCATGTGCATGCTGAGTAGAAATAATTATTAGAAAGTAACCTGCTTCATTTGGTGGTGGATGCATAAATCATTGACTGGAGTGTTATATGTACTGTGAAAATGCTTAGCTGTTCTGCATATTATTGGCATGTGTGTGAGTGTGTGCGTGTGTGTGTGTGTGTGTGTGTGTGTGTGTGTGTCTGTGTGTGTGTGTGTGTGTGTGTGTGTGTGTGTGTGTGTGTGTGTGTGTGTGTGTGTGTGTGTGTGTGTGTCTGTGTGTCTGTGTGTGTGTGTGTGTGTGTGTGTGTGTGTGTGTGTGTGTGTGTGTGTGTGATTTGCAAAACTAGTTTACTAAATATAGTCATTACCATTTTGGTAAATAATTCTAAATTGACATGCAGCTGTGGTGGTGCAGCGGTTACCATTGTCACAGCAAGAGGTTCTCTGGTTTGATTCTTGGCTGGAGCATTTTCTGTACGCAGTCTGCATGTCCTCCCTGTGGTCGAGTGAATTTTAAAAACATGCAGGTAGGTGCATGTGTGTGTGCCTTCTGTAAAGGTTGGGCACTGGGCTGGCAACTTGACACCGTAAAAACTGCACTGCCAGTCAATCTGTGGACTGGTGATCCACTGTGGTAATCCCTAATCGGAGAAGCCAAAATACATCACTATTCTAAATTGACATGTATTTCTGAGGTGTATGTTACAGCCACTGTGCGTACCTGACTGATTTGTAAGTGGAGGGGTTGTTTGAAATTGAAAATTACATCTTTTGCTGCAATTGTAATGCAAGTATTGCTGGTGTTTTGCCTGCACTAATATTCAGTTTTTCTGCCTGCACTGATATCATTGTCCCACCTACAGTAATATTCAGTTTAGATTTTCTACCTGCAATATAATAGTAATGGAATTATCACACGGTGGCTGTGTTCAGTTCTTTTTCTTACTGCAATCTTTATTTTTTTGGCCCAGAATGAGAATTAGCATTTTTGGGTTGTAAAGAAACAGTAATTGAGCTATTATGTGGTCATTTTTTTTCAATCTGTCCTCCTACTGTGGTCTTCAGATTTCAGCCTGCACTTGAGATTAATTTTTTTTTTTAGGGCTGCATTAAAATTGTAAGTGAATTATCATGCAGTTGTTTGGTTTACACTTATCTCAATACCACATTAAAATAGTAATTGAATTATTGTGCAGTTGTTTGGTTTACACTTGTCTCAATATCATAGCTAGGGTGGGGCAAAAGAGACAGCCCCTCCATGTGCAAAGTACTAGGGGATGCAATCAGCAGATGTCATTCTGCCCTCAGTGCAGTGCATAACCAACATTCATTTGTTTCTTTTCCATTTGTGAGCAGACCTAGATTTCTCTCGCAGCATTATTGTGAAGATATGTGAAGGCTGCCAGCCTAGCCATGTATAAAATACTAAACTTTCCTTTTCACAAGAGATAATACAGTTTACAATTTTCTCAGCAGTTGTGCTCCAACACAACAGCCCTCTGGTTTTGTTGCACAGACTGTTTAGATTTGTATGCATACATTTTAATGTTCACAGAATCTCCAGCATTCTGTTAAAAATCACATTTTATTTGTTAAAAATCCCATCACTTCCAAGAGATGCCTTTCCCAAATACACAGTACTTGGTAGGAAAAGATAAGGTTAACCTAATGAAGTACTCACTTTGTTCCCCTCCCAAGTGTTCTACTTTCTCTTCTGTTGGAATTGGAGTTAATATGCAAACCACTCTAGTTAAGCTGTCTATATTATGTACCAGATATCTTATTAGTGAAGATTAGATGATCCACAAACACAGGTCAAGAACTTGACAAGATTTCAGCAAGAGCTGCAGGTGAGCACATTCTTGTACTAGTGGGTATAAATGAAGGTTAAAATGAAACAGCTTAGCAATGAAGAAAGTGGCCTAAAGAGAAGTAAATAATTTGCATTAGAGGAGTACACGGCACAAACGTGCTGTTCCAACTTCGACATTCAAGTGCCTGGCACAGGTTTAACCACAGTGCAATACTTCCACTTCTGAGGGCAGAAACATATCGTCTCACACACACACACACATACACACACACACACACACACACACACACACACACACACACACACACACACACACACACACACACACACACACACACACACACAAACAACACAGTAGCTATTTCATTTATTTAAAGTCATTAAACTGTGGTAGTGGAATTATCTAAAATGGACCAATTTCAGCCTGGGAATCTAACACAGTAATAACATGAATAATTTATACTTCAGGAGTACAACACAGAGTGTAGCTTCAAATTCTGCATTTGCTACAAAGTAAAACGATAATTAAATATATTTAAATGTCCATCACATATGCAGTAGTTGTATATTATCAATATCTATCTAGATATACCTGTATCTACATATATCCATCTATATATAGTTGTAGACACAGATATATAGACAGATGTATTCATACATGTAAAAACACACACACACACACACACACACACATATGTGAGTACTAAAAGAGTTGAATGTTCATTATATTGAATGTCTGTGATGCCATCAGAAGTAACTGAATAGTCATCGATTCTGCTGGCAATACTACTTGGGAAGTCAATGAGCAGCAGTAATGGGGAATTTGCTCTTTCCCCATTTTTTTTAATCTTCAGTCTAATGCTCTCCCAAATGAATATTGCATAACATTCTTGTTCACTCTCGGAGTTGGTATATATAATTAGAGGGGGTGGATTCTTTGTCCAATAACATGAGCTGTTTTTTTTTTCCTTTTTTTTTAAGTATTTTACATTTTGATGCTTCGGGATTGATGTTTTAATATTCAGCTTTGTTGTATTTTGAGATTTCAAAGTACATTGATATATATATATATATATATATATATATATATATATATATATATATATATATATATATATATACATACACACATTAGAGGTCCCAGTAACTTTGTTAAATGGTACTTTAGTTGACATCTGTTAATGCACACAATTTGGTCAACTAAACTTAAATCAATGGTGAACAGGCATGCAAGATTAACAATCCCCAGGTAGAGGAATAAACCCTTTTTATACAGAGATTGTGAGATCTCGGAGTTAAAATATATAAATACCAGAGGGTGGGGGCATGCCACCCTACAAAAAAAAAATGCTTTTTTTTTTTCTTTAAAGTTTTTCATGAGCTGAAATTAATTCTCAGCATATGCATGGTAGTGTGTCAACATGCATAATGTCATTCAATTTGTTTCAGCATTATGCGCATCAACATTAAGGGTATTTGATCAATTTAAGTTGATAATTTGATCTATGTATATGAATGTGTGTGTGTGTGTGTGTGTGTGTGTGTGTGTGTGTGTGTGTGTGTGTGTGTGTGTGTGTGTGTGTGTGTGTGTGCGTGTTTCAATATCATAGTAATAGATTAAGACAAACATATTTATGACCATACAAAGCATATTGAGTTTTTGTTGACATGTTATACCATATTGTCTGTGCTGTCAACTATAAAGATGCCAGGTGAGTCTTTTTCCTTTGCAAGCACTGAAGCACTATGATATGTAGAACTTAATTATTTTATTGATTATTAAGGATTTTTCTAGAATGATTTTAGAAATTATGCCAGAGCAATTCCTTGTACTGAGCCTAATTGTTCAGCAATTAAGTAATAATTAATCCTCTGAGTTTGTACCTAAGAACTTTGAGTCACACAGCCAGCACACCAAGGCACCAGATGGATTGCATCATCAAAGCAGATGATCACAAACAGACATGGTTGTCACAGAACAAGAGAAAGAGAACACAATTTGTATGTATCTTATTTGTATTCTGTACCTCTCAATCATTGATCCTCAGCCATAGCTGCCCATTTATTGCCTTTGGGGAGGAAGCTCCAGTGCCCATTTGTTCCTCATCAGGCTGAAAGACACCATGGTCTATTTGTTCCCCTAACAGATGAGAGCTAGCCAAGGTACAGCACTTACCCAGGTTGCCCAGAGGAGAATTTCTATATTCCCCTAACACTTCCAACTGATGGTGACATAAGTACCCATATAACCATGGGAGCAGGAGAGACACCTATGCTCCTTAATTGTAGCATGAACATTTCCACGCATGCACATTCTGTAGTCAATCATCACTGGCTTGCAGAGGCATAGCTAGGGTGGAGTGAAAGGGTCAAGATCTTAAGGGTTGTGACTTGGAAATAATCAATTGGTAGTGCAGTTCCAGAATTCATTTCCATACAGGCATTCCTGAAAGCTTGTGTAGAAGTGAGTGCTGATACTGCTTTCCTGCTTTTGTGGTCTGATCAACTACAGTTTTTAAAAGTAGAAGAGTTTTTTTTTGTTTTGTTTTAGACCTGAAGTAGGACCTGATTGGTTGATTGCTCGATTGCTCGATTGATTGATTGATTGATTGATTGATTGATTGATTTGCTGGCAGGTATAGAAACAGACCTGGCTTGCACCTCAGGTGAGGAGCATCAGACCATGGAATGGACCACCTTTGTACTCCTAAGCTTAGAGTTAAGGAGCACAGATTGGAGAATAGCACTGGGCACTAGATGAGCCAGCTAGAGCCCTGCTGGCTTGGGTGTCCACTTCCACTTCTCAATTCAACCAAGGACGTGGTCCAGAAACAGTACCCTGCCTCCACCGTGCAGCAACAGGCCCATCAACTGGAAGCCACCAAATCCTTCTCACCTGGGTAAGTTTGTTGACAAAAGGTCATGTCCCTTCCATCCCGTACCTCAGCTCTTCCATTGCCCAAACCACTACTTATATTTGAGCTATATGGGCAGCAGTCAGGATTTTATCCCTGTGTACCACAGAGCTAGGGCTCAAATAAGGCAAGATTATTTAATACCCAGGAGTGAAAAGTGGGTTACTGGTGGATTTTCACTGACTCCTAAGTAAATGTGGAGAACAGCAAGGATTCTTGAGTAAATAGAAACAAGAGCTAATCAATCCTCATGCCAAGTTCATTGGTCAGGACCTGTTAGTTTACTACATAGTACATAATGTAGATAATAACTGTCCTTTTTTGATGTCACAGTGTTATGAATGTGCTGAGTAGGGCAATACTAGGATGTTCCAATGGAAAACTACAGTCTACATGCTAATACTGAACATATAGATTCCATTTTGCATTCAAAGTGTGAAGCTAGAGGTGATGTCAGGTTGAAGTGAATGCCTATGAAATGTGCTAAATATGAATGTCTGTGAAATGTGCTTTAAATGAATGACTGTAAAATGTGTGGGTCTATATTACCAAAGCGAAAAACCCTATTCCCAAATACCTAAACATTGACACCTATACCACGAACCGTGAAAATCCCAAACGCACTAAACCACGAAAAAAAAATATCGAACTGTCATAGTCGGCCAGCCCCACCACCCGCTACATACTACCTACCCAAAGAAAATAAATAAACCACACACATACACTAACCAAACCCTACTTCTAACCTAAGGTAAAGCGCCAAAACCCTACCTCTAACCCTACACTAAACCCCACATACACAACTAACTATGCACTATCCCTAACCCCTCCCTAACCCTAAGGTCCCTAACTACTGCACACTTCCCCTACAGACATACACCCAAACAAAATAAACAATACACATACATACACTTAAAATAACCCTACTTATAACACTACACTAAACCTTACATACATTACCTATCTATACACTTACCTTAACCCAAATCATAACACTAAAGTCCTATCTATCACACACTTATCTTACAGAGCTATACCGCAGACGGGCCAACCAAAACAAATCGACATTTCAGAATTCGTGGTTTTGTACATTCGGGATTTACATACGTGCAATACTTGTTGACGTCTTCGTATTCGCTCATACGTTTTTTCGCATTCGTAATATAGACCCAAATGTGATTATGAAAGAGTGAATAAAGCTAACTGTGTTCTTTTTTTCTATACTTTTTTGCCATGTTTATCTGCAATGTATGTAAACACTTGTTTTTCCCAGATGTTGAAGGACATAGAGAGGTGCTAGTTCTCAGACAAAATTACGCCTTCTTCTAAAGTAACAGGCCAATGGAACTTTTTAAGATCTACATGGGATTAGGCTCAAAAAGAAATAGGTGTGGAAGGAGTTTAACAAACTCTGGCCATTGTATTGGTTGTAGGGCTAGCTGGTTTATGGCCAGACTGTATAGCAACAATGAAGTTATAAAAGAACATTGGCTGTCTAATTGTAAATGTTGAATGAATAGTGCGTAGTTATGGACTTGCTGTGGAAACATAACCATCTGCAAAAAATAGGTAGTCATTTCAAGGTACAGTACTTCTTTATAGCAGCTAGCTAGGAAACTTGGATAACTGGAGTTAGATTTTTCTCTATGCAATCCATCTGTGTTTACTGCACTTTAATTTTTCTTGTGTGACAACCTACATAGGTTTTATTCTGTATTTGTGGTATTTTCTTTTTTTTATTTAAGTAAAATCCATTTTAATTATCTTTAAGCTCTTGTAGCAGGTATTAAATTTATTAGAAGTGTATCTATGCACTGTTGCTTAGCTGAGAAGAAGGTAATCATTATTTTCACTGAGAAATAATAAAGTACAGGGCTACCTCTTTGAGACTATTTTGGCCAACAACCAGTAAAAGATATCAATTGATAACATAAGAACAAATAGGTAACTTGAAACCCCTGGCTTTCCTCAGGGTGGTAAGAGTACTAACAGGACCAGGAAGCAAGCTGTGACGAATTGGAGAATTCATCAGAGTTCCCTGGAAATTGCATTCAGGTGTGTGCTTGTGAAAAATAGCACTTTGTGTGAAAGGCATAGCTCTCAACTGTCCAGATTTTCACAGAATGGCCAGATTTTTGCCTCGTATTTTTGGTCTGTTCCTCATAAAATGTGTGGTTTTCTGGCAAGTTACTGATGACTGAAGTTACTAAATAATGATATATGTTTGAGTTTCAGACTCAGAAAATGCATACTAACAGAAAACCTGTTATTCTAGAAATTTTCTAAGTTTATAAAAGCAATGTTTACAATCTGTCCCTATGTTGGGCCTTTGTTCCCCCATTATTTTAGGCTTTGTCCAGATTTCTTGAGCTAAGAGGTTAAGAGGTATGGTGAAAGGCAGTTACCATGGATAGAGGAGCACTGGGAGAGATTGGTTCATGTAGAGAGTGATGTGGCTCTGTACATGAACACTGCGCAGTCTAATTTGGACATGGAGGTTGGAGACCCATAACTAGGGCAGTAGTGCATATTCCCTGTATGCTCCTAAGGTTGTACTTTGTGGATTATTCATTGAAACAGATGGGGAAACAGCATCTACATCCCATTAGTGCTTTAACTATGAGAGTAAGTGATTTATAATATTAAGGTGAGAACTCTGTTAACGAATCAGTAAGGTACCAGTCACACACCAGAGGATGGACTTAATATGTGGACAATTTGCAAAGTTTATCTGGAAATTTAGCATCAAAGATTCAAAGAAAACATCCTTGAGAATTGGGTTGAAGACAGGAGGAGAGTGTGGAGAAGTGACTGCACACTTTGCATACCAGAGGCAAGTGTCACTCTTTTGGATGCTAGCAGTAGATAAATGTTGCAAATTGTGTATTCAGAAGTAGGTGGTAGATAAAGGGGTATACCTGAATGTATGGGTGAGAGAAGGGGGCAATAAAGTCTTGACTAGAGTACAGACTCCAATAGTACAAGGAAGTAAGAGCCTGGTAGCAGCGAAAGATGAACTTCTTCCATGTCCATGTGTCACTAGTCAGACCAAAACTATCTACCAGAAGGATATGTGGAGTCCGTTGGGAACAGAAAATATCAGAAAATGGTAGAAAAGGGAGAACTAAGATGTCTGCCATCCTATGACCACTGTTATTCCTTGGCTTCCACAAGGGACTTAAAAAAATCTAACCAAATCAGTATAGAGCGCATCTAAACACGAGAAATATTACAACTCTACAGATATAATCCAATTCCTGGATGCTTTAAAACTAGAAAAATCCAGTCTTGTCATTTAAAGAGAGGAGAATTAAACAGGACTAGTCTTAGTATCCCTATCTAGGATCAACCATGAGGTGTGATTTACCATTTCTTCAACTCCATAAGGAAAAAAAAAGCTAAGAATGTCAAAAGAACCTGATAACATGGACACTTAAACCATCAAAACTAAATTATCAGTAGTAGAATATCCTGAAAAAGACAATGTGAAGTTGTTAAATCTCGCCGTTTATTCTCACTGATGGGTTCAGAGCTGATCCTCGGCTCCAACATGGCCGATAGCAAGTTCAAGGTCTGCCATTAGCTCGAGACCAGCCCCTTATCCCACAATGAACTGCTGGAATTACCTCACATCTAGTTTGCCACGGCAAGAGAGATCTCGGTGATCCAGCTAGCTTGGACCATTTTAGAAACAAATCAACAGCAAGTCTTTAAAAAGTTTTCATTTTGTTATATATATATCTAAGTGTGTGTTAGTTCTATTATATTTAGATAGTTTAGATAGTTTAAATAATTTAAGAATTAGGGCCTTGTTGGCCTCTTAGTTTGTGTGGGCCTTTAGCCCCCTTTTCCTACTATTAATCCTTTAGTAGTTAGGTTTTTCTGTGGGCCTCTTAGCCCCATATTTGTATTTTATATATATATATATATATATATATATATATATATATATATATATATATATATATATATATATAAAATACTTGTGGATAGTGCCCAGTTTGGGCTTAGTTGTTTGTGAATCTAATTTACTGTTTTTCTCTTCAGTATGTCAGATGATAAGGAGAGATCCCATCCCAAATCGGGATTCAAAAAATGCCCAGATTGTAGGCAGAAAATGTCTGTCACTGACAGACACATTCAATGTGTCTACTGCCTGGGGGCCAAGCACCTCCAAGACACATGTAGCATTTGTCACTCCTTCTCTTCAAGAGTCCTCTTGGAGAGAAGGAGGAAACTTATAGACAGGGGATTGCTACAGCAATCTTTTTTGGAAGTTTTGAGTAGCCATGAAGGTGCTATTGCGTCCTCCAAATCCACAAAATCCAAGTCATCAGATAAGTTCTCCAAAAAGGCTAAAGTTTCAGAAGGAGGGTCATCAGTTCCACAGTCATCAGAACTGAGTGTACCTTTGATTCGGAGCCAGCTCTCAGTATTGGAGCCGGTCTCTGAAGTTCCTTCTTCACCTCTGCTGCATTTAGCACCTTCGGTGCACTCTGCTAAGTCCTCAGTCAGCCTTTCAGATTTGGACATGGATCAGCTAGTGCAGAAGCTTTTACATGCACCAGGACTTGCCAAATTGTTGTCGGCCCCGACCAGCTCGTCGGTGAGGAAGATCATGGACCCGGACTTGTCTACTCCTCCTCAGAACCGTACTGGACTCTAGGAGCCAAAGGAAGTTGAACTGATGGTGGTTGAACCCTTGGAGCTGAAACCCGCACCGGAGTTATCAGCTCCATCTACTCGGATGTCCTTGGCATTGACCGAGGGCTCTCGGAGCCGACGCTCTCCCGTCGGGTCCGGGAAGGATAGTCACACTCACTTGTCGGTGCCGACTCTTCCTCTCAGGGCTTCGGCTCAGATGAGCTCGGCTCCTACCTCAAGCATGGAGCCCAGGGTTTCGGTGCTGGAGGATCGGACGGTGCTCTCAGGTCCGTCCACTCCTTCTCGTCGGAGCTGTGGTGCCTTCGATGCTATGAGGAGAGTTTTGTCTCCAAAGACAACGTCAGCATCGGTTCAGCTTTCCCTCTCCCCTCAAGCTCCTGTGTCTACTTCTGCATCTACCGACCCCTCTAAGCGTAGAGACCCCGAGCCTCTAGTACCCCCACAGGGTGTCCCCTGCTCTTCTGAGGCCTCCCCAGATCCTCCCACTGAGGAGGTGTCCAGGAAGAGACTGTGCAAGAGGAGGCACTTAGACTCCCCACAGGAGTCTTTGACATCTGACACGGACTTAGATGAGTCAGAAGGTTCCCCTCAATCCCCTTCTGAGGATATCTCCTTTGCAGAGATACTAGAGATCCTTAGTCAGAGGGGCGATTGGCAGTCCAAGACCCCTACTGAGGATGAGTCTGTGCTCTTGAAGGCTTTTGGGTCTCAACCTTCCACTTCTTGGGTGTCTCCGCTTTACGACGAGCTCTTGGAACTGATCTCTCGTAAGGCGTGGGCATCACCGGAGGCCATGGAACTTGTCCCTCGTAGACCCAACAAATTCATATCTGCCCCAATAGATAATCCATTTTTTTACAAAAGGAGTGCCTGTGGATGCCATGGTGTTGGTGGCTGCAGCCACCAAAAAGGAAGTATCTGAGACATCCTCTTCTATCCACCCCCCCCCCAACAGAGATTTTAGGGTTATGGATAGATATGGGAAGTGCATGTTTAGTTCAGCGACTTTTTCTCTGCAATCACTGAACTACTTGACCCATTTTACAAGACTACAGAGAGATCTCCTGAAAGAGCTAGGAGATACTCTCCAGGGTACAGTAGCTACAGGAGTGGCTGACAAAGTCAACACCCAGCTCACTACCCTAAACTCAGTAGTGAACTCGTCCATGTGTCTCATATCCTATGCAGCTGATGGTTTGAGTAGAGCTGCTAGTTTGGGCATTGCTCTTCGCAGACAAGCCTGGATGCATCTCTGTTCCTTTGCGGAACCCTTCAAGTCTTCCTTTAATAATGCCCCATTCGATGGCTCATCAGTGTTTGGGCCCAAAGTAAAGGAAACGTTAACCAGGTGTGAGCAGGAAGGCAAGACGTTATCTGCCGTTGGGTTCCATTTTTTCACCCCTACTCGACCCTACCCCAAGGGCCCTAGGGGGGGGGGGAATGTGGTTCCGAAAAACTCAGGCAGCCTTTCAGGACACACATGGTGAAACACCCTCTAGAGGCAGAGGAGGGGGTTATAACAGAAGACGCCTCCCCCGTGGCAGAGGGGGGTCCGCAGCAACAGGGTGACAGGGGTCAGTTCTCTGGTCAGTCCTACCAGCGTCCCTGAAAGGGGCCTCGACTGTTCAGCTCTGGAGGCAGTCGGGTGTCACTTGTCTTTGTACCCTAAAGCCTGGCTAAACATAACATCGGATACTTGGGTACAAAGCATCATTTCCAGAGGATATTTCATACCATTCTTTACCCCACCCATTCCTATCAAAAAAATCCCAGATGTTCCACCCAATCTCAGGGAACAAGCAATCATAGAGGTCCACAGATTGCTAGAAAAAAAGAGTCATCCAACCAGTCCCAGCAGACCAAGTCGGATTCGGAACTTACTCAAGATTCTTTTTGGTACCAAAGAAAACAGGGGACTGGAGACCTATCTTGGACCTCAACAGACTCAACAACTTTGTAAAGAAAGAGAAGTTCCGAATGGTCACTCTTCAGTCCATTCTTCCCTTTTTAGGGAAAGGCGATTGGATGTGCTCCATAGATCTCAAGGACGCGTACTATCACATAAAGATGGACAGATGCTCCAGAGATCATCTGCACTTCCGGCTGGGAGCCAGTCATTACCAGTTTTGAGCCCTGCCCTTTGGTCTCACTTCAGCCCCCAGAGTGTTCACCAAATGCATGGCAGTGGTCATGGCTCACCTGAGGTGTCTAGGATTCCAGGTGTTTCCATACTTAGATGATTGGCTCCTCACCGCTACCACCAGGCATCAATTGACTCAGGCAACACAATACACTCTGATACTCTGCCATCAATTAAGCATTGTGATCAACTTCGAAAAGTCTGCCTTATCACCATCTCAGCATACCATTTTTATAGGAGCAGAGTTAGATACCTCAACCACCACTCTACGTCTCCCTTTTGAAAGAGTGTCTCTTCTCCACCAAAACGTCAGCTCACTGGCATCAAAAAACAAAGCTACAGCAGCGGAGGTATTGAAAGTACTAGGTTTGATGGCGGCAGCAATCCTGGCTATACCACTCACAAGGATGCATGTGTGAATCCTTCAATGGCTCCTCTTCGCTCATTGGTCATACCAGAAACTACCAATGCACCACATGATTTCTTATCACGGATTCTTGCAGGAGAGACCTTCGGTGGTGGTTGACGTCTCTTCATGTTACAATAGGAAGACCCTTTGTCCCCCCCCAGTAGCCACTGTGACCACGGACGCTTTCCTGATAGGGTGGGGGGGCATTTTCAGGGAAAACTGCCCAGCGTTTTCTGTTAGCAACACACATACTGGGGAAATCCAACGTCATAGCGGACAAGCTAAGCAGGACAATATTACTCCCTCATGAGTGGTCTCTCAAACAACAGGTTGCGGACTTGATTTTCCACAAATGGAGCCAGCCTTGCTGCGACCTTTTTGCCAGCCACTTCAATTCAAAATGCAGAAGCTACTTTGCCCTGATACCACCTCCAGGTCATCCCCCGAGAGATGCACTGATACACAATTGGCCCCCGGGTCTCCTTTATGCATTTCCACCCTTCCCATTAATACCCAGATTTTACAGAAAGCAAAATCGCTGGGAAGGAAGGTTATACTCATAGCCCCCTACTGGCCTTGACAGGTTTGGTTTCCATTTCTCCACCATCATCTGTTGGAGGATCCATGGATCCTGGACCCAGTTCCAGATCTTCTGACGCACCCGTCAGGGGACCTTCATCCTTCTCTGCAGTCCCTGAAACTGACTGCTTGTCTAATCCACTTCCCCTAATTGCCAGACTTCATTCAATTTCAGAAGATACAAGACATATTCTCTTGTCTTCTCACAAGCCAACTACCAGAAAACTATTTGGCAGTAAATGGAAAAGGTTCTCAATTTGGGCCAATGCGCAGAACATTGACACTTTTTGAGCTCCGCTATCTTCCATTTTGGAATTTTTGACAAAAATTTTTAAAGAAGGGACATCAGCTGCTACAGTTCGAGTTTAGTTAGCTGCTATCTCAAATGTTCACCTTGGTTTTGATGGCTCAAATATTATGAGCCATAAACTATCCAAAACCTTCCTTAAAGGCGTTCTTCATATGAGACCTCCGATCAAAATTCCCTTTTCTCCCTGGAATTTAAACCTTATGCTGTCTCAACTTATTCTTCCTACCTTTGAACCAGCTTTTTCTTGTGCTTTAAAATTCTTATCTTGGAAAACAATTGTTTTGTGGCCATTATGTCTGCCCACAGAGTGTCAGAACTTCAAGCATTATCCATCAGACCACCCTACATGATCTTCCATGCTGATAGAGTATCTCTCAGAACAAACCCCTCATTTTTACCTAAAGTCTGTTCCGAGTCAAATATCAATCAGGTCATTGAACTACCAGTGTTCTTTCCCAACCACTCTAACAAATTGGAATATATGCTGCACAAACTTGATGCTCACAGGCAGCTCAGATTTTATCTTGACAGAACTAAGGATATTAGGAAATCAGATCAACTTTTTGTATCCTTTTCAGAAGCAAGAAAAGGCAATCCAGTGGCTAAAACAACCTTATCTAAATGGTTATCCAATTGTATATCCTTTGTGTATGAACATGCGAACATGCCTTTAATGCACAAACCAAAAACTCATTCTGCCAGAGCTGTCTCTACCTCTTCTACTTTTCAAGCTAAATTGCCCCTTGATGATATTTGCGCTGCAGCTACTTGGTCTAAGCCTCATACCTTTATCACACATTACAAGTAGATAAGGCTTCTAGGGACAGGTCTTCCTTTGGTTCTACAGTACTGAAGAACATACTCCCATGAGCCACCCAGGGTTGAGGGTGCTAGGGATGCTACCCATCAGTGAGAATAAACAGCGAGATTTAACAACTTCACATATAGAAGTTATGTACTTCCCATAACGTTCCATGTGAGTTGATTATCTCGCCTTTATTCTTACGTCTCTCCCTCCTTCCCCCTCCTGGCTGACTGTTGACTTAGAGGCTAGTGCCATCCTGGCTATTCAATATTTCTTCTTTCTCTTTGGGAACTGTTCTTCGTAGATATATATAAGAGAGTATGTATGGGTTGTATGTATATATATATATATATATATATATATATATATATATATATATATATATGTATATATATGTATAGACTATTATTCGCAGCAAACTAGATCTGCGGTAATTCCAGCAGTGCATTGTGGGATAAGGGGCTGGTCTCGAGCTACTGGCAAACCTTGAGCTTGCTATCGGCCGTGTCGGAGCTGAGGATTGGCTCTGAACCCATCAGTGTGAATAAAGGCAAGATAAACAACTCACATGGAACGTTATGGTAAGTACATAACTTCTATTTATATCCAAAAGACCCAGAACTGGAAAACATCAAGATACGAGTAACCTTGCAAACAAAACTAAACCAGAACAATCCATAAACCTTGAGGACTTAAAATGTCTTTGCAACCAATACAAATCACTATACAAAAATTCTCTGACCAACTCCAGACATTTGGTGATTCTATTAAACAAACTGCTAACAGAATAAAAAAAGAGGCAAGAGTCCTGGAAAACAAAATCAAATTGGGCCATCTGCAGAAAGAATTGGAATCTAACTCCAAATGCATACAGGAGATGCAGCAAAAACTCACTGACCTTGAGGCAAGATCCAGATGAAACAACATTATTATTAGAGGACTGAACATGCTGATCAGCCCAACCTTATGGAAATGATCCAGCAGATCTTTGCCTGCCTACTTGAAAACACAACCAAGGCAAAACAAATAACTATTGAAAGAGCACACTGGGCGATTAATTTCTCACAAAATACAGAAAAACCCAGACAGGTCTATGTTAAATTACTGAACTACCAAGATATCTTTAAAATCCTTTCAACTGCCAGAAGGAAGAAATACATCAGCTGGAGCGGCAATAAAATATTCCTGTCACAAGACCTTCTATTGCTTATAAAACAGGAGAGGCAAAAACTAACCCCCTTTCTGTACTTACTTAATTAAAAAATAAATAAATTCCAAATGAGATACCCTAATGCTTTTCAACTGAATGGCACCAAATTTACAGTGTCAACAGTTCAAGAGGCATGAAGCGTTTTTCTAAATGCCTTGAAGGAGCTGCCTGCCAAAGAAACCAGTAACCGCTAAATACTGGTGGAATTTATCTTCAAATACCTTACCTTGTTTCCTTTTTCTTCTCTCTTCCAAGTTTGATAGTGATAGGTGAAGCATAATTTAAAATTTCTGATGCTCTACACCTCTTCAGTGGATCCTGTCATCCCAGGGTACAAGTGTTTCCACCTGGAGTTTTAGCCTGCATCACAATAAACGAGAGGCTGACATCCACCCACATTCCCAGCTTTCCACAACTGATCTACCTTCCTTTTTTAATGCTACTTAACTGTTTAAAGGGAACAAGCACCTATTGAGCCTATAGAAGTACAAATTAATTAAACTGATGTTGCAGCAATCAGAGATTCTCCACAAGCCGGTCCAGAGTCCAAATCAAGAAGATTAATCCTCAAACATAAAGAAAAAGTGTATGTAATTCATAAGAAAGAGTCTGGACTCTGTATATTTTACAGTAAGTGTGCAGGAACCCCTATAAAAGTCAAATCTCCATAGGGTAAATTTTGGGGAGGTGAGATTCTCATTTTCTCTTTATTTAATGGTGATCTCCACTGCTGCGATTAACTACAGGAGGTATAAAATAATGAGGATCCAGTTATTTTAGTATTATATTGATTACAGCTTTGGGTCATCAGTTTTATTAACTTTGCCGCAGGAGAAAGGTAATTTTGAAATAACACAATAACACATGCTGGTATATATATATATATATATATATATATATATATATATATATATATATAGAGAGAGAGAATTTATTTGTAAAAACAAGTACAGCGTTTTCGCCAATCAATCTTGAATGGCTTCCTCAGAGAAACATATTTTTTCATCTAAAATCAAGACTGTTTTTATCACTGTGCTAGCAATACGTACATACGTCACTTCCTGATCTTGCAGCTGTTTTTTGCTATAATACTTAAAGGAATCATACCCAGAATGTACTGATTCAACAACAAATGTCAATCATTCTTTTGAAGGACCATTTTAAAAGTACATTTTCAACAAACCAATTTTTAAAAAATCACATTGTTTCTTTTCTAAAAAAAGTCCGTTTTTTGTATTTCTGTATATCTACCCACTCGTCAAAGGGGGAGAAACACCTTCAAAACCCAGGCTAAACTGAAGTTAAAAAATGAATTTAACTCTAACTAGTACCTTAAGTACATGTCATGCAGACATTCCTAACTTTTAAAAAACAATCAGCCGTGATGGCTTAAAAGAGTACCTTTTAATTTTTAAAATACATAAATCCCATGACCTTTCCTATTGCTAAGGGATTTTTTGATTGTTTTTATGTGTATTATTTTTATTTTTGTTTTTTGTTTTAACATTTCCACCCACATATTCATTGGTCCACTTTTTTCCTTACTACCCAATAAAGTATGTGGTGGTCTTAAACAGTATATAGGTAACTAACCAGTATGACCATCTAAATAAAGCCATCTATTTATTATATATCCCTAAAGGTTACACTATCTAAAATTGTCAATCCAATAAAAATTGTATAATGTAAAATTTATGTATATAAAATGAGAATGTATGTAGAGTAGTAAATTTTGTACCAAGAATGGTGGAACATAAATCTATGGTAAATGTACATACCCCATTCATGTACCCACCTATTCAGGGTCATCTTACTCTGGTTCAATGGATGTCTTAAGTTAAACAAACAGTATCCAAAAGGCATTTCACTATAAACCATACACCAATTTCATTTTCTGAGGTAACTTTTTAGTTTCAACAGACAAGAGATATTACAATTCTCGTTTAAACCAGGGAAATTGAATGCATTTAATTTAATTTGCCATTCCAATTCCCTGGTTTCTAGTCTAATGGATGTAGGCCCTCCTCTACTATTCTGTGGGATATGGTCTATAGCTGTGAAATAAAATTTGTGTCCAATATGTTGGTCAACATGCTTGGCTAGAGCATTTTCGATGTTATGCTTTTTTACTGCGTACATATGCTGGTAAATCCTCTCTTTAAATTTTCGGTCGGTTTTACCAACATAGTACGCCGGACAACTGTCGCAGCTAGCAAGGTAGACAATGGACCTAGTTTCACAATTTATCCTATGTCCAATATTGTACTTTCTTCCATTAATAAAAAATGAACTACCTGTTTTCACACAACTGCACCAATTACACCGTCCACAGGTAAATGTACCCTTTTGTCTGGAAAAGGAGTCATCATTTGCATTGCTTTCAAGCAAAGCTTTTAAATTCTTCCCTTTTCTGTATACAATAAGGGGTTTTGTTCCTAACTTTTCTAGTAATAGTCTGTTGTTAGCGATGAAGGACCAATTTTTTTGAATGATGGAATTTATTTTCATAAAGTCCATACTGTATGTTGTGATGAAGCTACAAGAATAATTAACTGCTTCATCACTAATAAGAATTTGAGAGGGTCGCAAGTCCATGTTTTCTACTTCAGGAACATATACAGATACCCCACTATCTTCTCTAATCTGAATTTTTAACAGTGGTGTATAGAACCCATTCTCTCGCTTGTTCTTCACTTCCACTATCAACTCATTAATGAGTCCTTCAGGGTAGTCTCTGTTTTTGAACATGTCATAAAGATGTTGACATTCCCTGTTGAAACTCTCCTCAGTAGTACACATCTTCACAGCTCTAATCAACTGTCCTTTAATAATAGAACGTTTTTGTTTATATGGATGCTGGCTAGAGTAGTGAAGAAATGAATTACAATAAGTAATTTTCCTGTGTATTGAAGAGTTTAAAGACCCCTTTTCCGGGTTCTTGTCTAGTTGGACATCTAAATAATCTATACTAAGTGTGGAAAACTTGTGTGTGAATTTGAAGAATGCAGTTGTGTTGTTCATGTATGTCACTAGTTCCTCCGCATCTTGTTCTGACCCCTTAAAAATCATAAAGATATCATCCAGGAATCTGGTGTAATAGACTACCTGGTTGATATACATGGGGTGTTCAAACATGAATTTTTTCTCCCAATATGCTACAAATGTGTTAGCTACTGATGGACCACATGGTGAACCCATGGCTATGCCTTGTGTTTGTAGGAAATATTTTTTGTCAAAAGTGAAGAAATTAGATGTTAATATGATATCTAACAACTCCGTTACTATTTCAACCTCATTTTCAAGGGCTCCTAGGTCCTTCAAAAGGCTTCCTATCCACTCAGTGGCTTCCAAATGGGGTATAGATGTATACATATCTACTACATCTATGGTGAGAAAGTTACACCTTGGATCTATCTGAAGTCTATTGATGTCCGAAAGGAAGGCCCAGGAGTCTTTACAGATATGTGAGATTGTTTTAATGTACTTAGACAAAATTTTATCCACAAGGCATGCACATGGGTAAGTCATAGACGATCTAGCATCTATGAGTGCTCTCATGGGTGGGTTGTTAAGATCTTTATGAATCTTCGGAATTCCGAAGATAACAGGGGTCCTTGGTGTAGTTATGTCTATATATTGGTAGGTATCATTATCAATTTTTCCTGCCAAAAATAGATCACGAAAGTATCCCCTGTTCCTGGAATAAGCCGTATTCATCTCATTTATGGAGGCCGTAATATAGGCTGGACTCTCCAAGATGTTAACCATTTTCTGAATATAATCTACTTTGTCCAGGATTACCAACCCACCTCCTTTGTCCGGCTTAAACACTCTCACTGGTAGATGGCAAAGTTCATTTAGAAGAACCCTTTGTCCCTTAGAAATATTGTATTTTTGATGTGTAATAAACTTATTTTTGTTAGTCTCCAAATGTCTAAGGTCAAACTCACACACTCTCTCAAACAAAGCCAACTCAGGGTGTACAGGCGGGTTAAATACACTAGACAATTTTAGGGTACAATCATCATTGTAGTAAGGAGTTGAAAACAATAGTCTCAAGTTTAACTTCCGAATAAAACATTTCAAGTCTAAAATAGTCTCTGTCAGGTTGAAATGCGTACTAGGTACGAAAGTATTACCAAGAGCCAATAAGTCAATTAACTCCTGTTCAATAGTGAAACTGGAGAAATTGTAAATTTTGAAGTCCCCTTTTGTATTGACCAGTATTTTGACCCTAAAGTCTTGGGACAAGTCCACTTGGGAGTCCTTATTCGAACTTAGTTCTTGTTCCACCGTCTGTTCCTGTAATTTTTCTTGTAATTGTTGTTCCGTTGGCCTAAAAAACCCCCTTGGTTCTTGTGGCCCTCCCCCTGATTTCGTTGTCCAGACTTATTGTTGTAATTATTGGCCATAATTCTGTTACTTCTCCGCGGTCCTTCTGGCCCCCCAAGATCAACTACGTCTCCCATGTTGTCCGTATTGTCCACTACATGGTCATCTTGGCGGCCTTGATCTGGTTCATTGGGGTTGTCTGGTGAGTCTGCCTGGTTAGCTTCCTGTTGTATGTGTGGCTTAATTAATTTGACATAGGCTTTGTTCTGATGGTACGCCACTCTATCTCTCGTTAATTTCTTACTCTTGTTGGCTTTTAGTTTTACCAGCAACGCATCAATACTATTAAAGATGCGTGCATAGTCATATTTGTACCTAACAAAATCAGTGTCCATCTTAATTTGTTGGTCCAAGTCATTAATCTCAGTGGTCAATGTAGCAATATGTAGTGTGTAGTGTTTAATCATTAGTCCCAGCAATTGCAGTCCTTGTTGGTCAAACAGTACACGCAATTCTGATAAGAAAGACTCGTCTGTCAGTAACCCAGAAGGTGAAAAGGAACTCCGTAGTCCCTTTGGCACCATTTTGTCTTGAATACATTGGTTCAGATAACAAACTTCCAACTGTAGCTTTCTTAGTTTTAACAATTTTTGATCGAAAAGTTTAAGTTTACTTACAAGACTGTCCACAGTAGCAGCCATGTCTGCTTGCAGTGCCGGTAGTTCCTGTGACCCTCTTTGTGTAAAGGAAAAGGCATCCAAAGCTGTAATCCATTCGCCCAATGCCGGAACTCCAATAAGCACCTGAGGTTCATTTATGTGGTCGCTCGTCAATCCAGAGGAGGACGGAAAAAGAAATTGTCCATTGACCCCTGTTTGGTTAGCGTTCTGTTGTCCTATTTGAAATAAGTTGTTATTTTCAGATCCGGTATTAATATTCCGTTGCCCTGCTGTTATAGGGTAATTATCCAAATGACTGGTGTTAGGAAAATTGTCCGAAGGCCTGGGATTGTTACTAGCACCAGTAACACCAAGGTAAGAACTCCTACCATTACCTCGGTCGATATTGTCCAACCTAGAAGTAAGTTGGTCCAATCTCTGTGAAATGGCCAATAACATTCCTGCCATATCGCTGTTGGTATTGGGTCTATTGGAGTTCGTAGACCCAAAGATGTTAGGGCTTGCCGGGCTCGATGGTGATTCGGAAGCCATTAAAATAAACAAACAAACTGGAACACTGTAGTCAAACTAATACCAAAGACACGGCTCCAAATCCACAAATGCACGGCAGGCGTTGAATATTCTTAACGCAAAAGAGAATTTATTTGTAAAAACAAGTACAGCGTTTTCGCCAATCAATCTTGAATGGCTTCCTCAGAGAAACATATTTTTTCATCTAAAATCAAGACTGTTTTTATCACTGTGCTAGCAATACGTACATACGTCACTTCCTGATCTTACAGCTATTTTTTGCTATAATACTTAAAGGAATCATGACCGGAATGTACTGATTCAACAACAAATGTCAATCATTCCTTTGAAGGACCATTTTAAAAGTACATTTTCAACAAACCAATTTTTAAAAAATCACATTGTTTCTTTTCTAAAAAAAGTCCGTTTTTTATATTTCTGTATATCTACCCACTCATCAAAGGGGGAGAAACACCTTCAAAAACCCAGGCTAAACTGAAGTTAAAAAATGAATTTAACTCTAACTAGTACCTTAAGTACATGTCATGCAGACATTCCTAACTTTTAAAAAACAATCAGCCGTGATGGCTTAAAAGAGTACCTTTTAATTTTTAAAAATACATAAATCCCATGACCTTTCCTATTGCTAAGGGATTTTTTTGATTGTTTTTTTATGTGTATTATTTTTATTTTTTGTTTTTTGTTTTAACATTTCCACCCACATAATCATTGGTCCACTTTTTCCTTACTACCCAATAAAGTGTGTGGTGGTCTTAAACAGTGTATAGATAACTAACCAGTGTGACCATCTAAATAAAACCATCTATTTATTATATATCCCTAAAGGTTACACTATCTGAAATTGTCAATCCAATAAAAATTGTATAATGTAAAATTTATGTATATAAAATGAGAATGTATGTAGAGTAGTAAATTTTGTACCAAGAATGGTGGAACATAAATCTATGGTAAATGTACATACCCCATTCATGTACCCACCTATTCAGGGTCATCTTACTCTGGTTCAATGGATGTCTTAAGTTAAACAAACAGTATCCAAAGGCATTTCACTATAAACCATACACCAATTTCATTTTCTGAGGTAACTTTTTAGTTTCAACAGACAAGCGATATTACAATTCTCGTTTAAACCAGGGAAATTGAATGCATTTAATTTAATTTGCCATTCCAATTCCCTGGTTTCTAGTCTAATGGATGTAGGCCCTCCTCTACTATTCTGTGGGATATGGTCTATAGCTGTGAAATAAAATTTGTGTCCAATATGTTGGTCAACATGCTTGGCTAGAGCATTTTCGATGTTATGCTTTTTTACTGCGTACATATGCTGGTAAATCCTCTCTTTAAATTTTCGGTCGGTTTTACCAACATAGTACGGACAACTGTCGCAGCTAGCAAGGTAGACAATGGACCTAGTTTCACAATTTATCCTATGTCCAATATTGTACTTTCTTCCATTAATGGAAAATGAACTACCTGTTTTCACACAACTGCACCAATTACACCGTCCGCAGGTAAATGTACCCTTTTGTCTGGAAAAGGAGTCATCATTTGCATTGCTTTCAAGCAAAGCTTTTAAATTCTTCCCTTTTCTGTATACAATAAGGGGTTTTGTTCCTAACTTTTCTAGTAATAGTCTGTTGTTAGCGATGAAGGACCAATTTTTTTGAATGATGGAATTTATTTTCATAAAGTCCATACTGTATGTTGTGATGAAGCTACAAGAATAATTAACTGCTTCATCACTAATAAGAATTTGAGAGGGTCGCAAGTCCATGTTTTCTGCTTCAGGAACATATACAGATACCCCACTATCTTCTCTAATCTGAATTTTTAACAGTGGTGTATAGAACCCATTCTCTCGCTTATTCTTCACTTCCACTATCAACTCATTAATGAGTCCTTCAGGGTAGTCTCTGTTTTTGAACATGTCATAGAGATGTTGACATTCACTGTTGAAACTCTCCTCAGTGGTATACATCTTCACAGCTCTAATCAACTGTCCTTTAATAATAGAACGTTTTTGTTTGTATGGATGCTGGCTAGAGTAGTGAAGAAATGAATTACAATAAGTAATTTTCCTGTGTATTGAAGAGTTTAAAGACCCCTTTTCCGGGTTCTTGTCTAGTTGGACATCTAAATAATCTATACTAAGTGTGGAAAACTTGTGTGTGAATTTGAAGAATGCAGTTGTATTGTTCATGTATGTCACTAGTTCCTCCGCATCTTGTTCTGACCCCTTAAAAATCATAAAGATATCATCCAGGAATCTGGTGTAATAGGCTACCTGGTTGATATACATGGGGTATTCAAACATGAATTTTTTCTCCCAATATGCTACGAATGTGTTAGCTACTGATGGACCACATGGTGAACCCATGGTTATGCCTTGTGTTTGTAGGAAATATTTTTTGTCAAAAGTGAAGAAATTAGATGTTAATATGATATCTAACAACTCCGTTACTATGGATACTGTGGACCTTTGGATACTGTTTGTTTAACTTAAGACATCCATTGAACCAGAGTAAGATGACCCTGAATAGGTGGGTACATGAATGGGGTATGTACATTTACCATAGATTTATGTTCCACCATTCTTGGTACAAAATTTACTACTCTACATACATTCTCATTTTATATACATAAATTTTACATTATACAATTTTTATTGGATTGACAATTTTAGATAGTGTAACCTTTAGGGATATATAATAAATAGATGGCTTTATTTAGATGGTCATACTGGTTAGTTACCTATATACTGTTTAAGACCACCACATACTTTATTGGGTAGTAAGGAAAAAAGTGGACCAATGAATATGTGGGTGGAAATGTTAAAACAAAAAACAAAAAATAAAAATAATACACATAAAAAAACAATCAAAAAAATCCCTTAGCAATAGGAAAGGTCATGGGATTTATGTATTTTTAAAAATTAAAAGGTACTCTTTTAAGCCATCACGGCTGATTGTTTTTTAAAAGTTAGGAATGTCTGCATGACATGTACTTAAGGTACTAGTTAGAGTTAAATTCATTTTTTAACTTCAGTTTAGCCTGGGTTTTTGAAGGTGTTTCTCCCCCTTTGATGAGTGGGTAGATATACAGAAATATAAAAAACGGACTTTTTTTAGAAAAGAAACAATGTGATTTTTTAAAAATTGGTTTGTTGAAAATGTACTTTTAAAATGGTCCTTCAAAGGAATGATTGACATTTGTTGTTGAATCAGTACATTCCGGTCATGATTCCTTTAAGTATTATAGCAAAAAATAGCTGT
Organism: Protopterus annectens; assembly: GCF_019279795.1. Lineage (NCBI taxonomy): Eukaryota > Metazoa > Chordata > Ceratodontiformes > Protopteridae > Protopterus > Protopterus annectens. The sequence continues at coordinate 1,186,688,567 of NC_056743.1, read as the reverse complement.
AAGATCAGGAAGTGACGTATGTACGTATTGCTAGCACAGTGATAAAAACAGTCTTGATTTTAGATGAAAAAATATGTTTCTCTGAGGAAGCCATTCAAGATTGATTGGCGAAAACGCTGTACTTGTTTTTACAAATAAATTCTCTTTTGCGTTAAGAATATTCAACGCCTGCCGTGCATTTGTGGATTTGGAGCCGTGTCTTTGGTATTAGTTTGACTACAGTGTTCCAGTTTGTTTGTATATAGAGAGAGAGAGAGAGAGAGAAAGAGAGAGAGAGAGAGAGAGAGAGAGAGAGAGAGAGAGAGAGAGTGCAGTCAGAAGACAAAGTAAGAATCTGCAGATGATAAATATCACTCTGTTATGGAGTCAGCTGGTTATATTTATTACAGGAAGGGTGCATGAGTCAAGGTTCTGTTGTGGTATAAGTTGTTTGTCAGCACTGCACTATCAATGCCTGAGTGTCACAATACAGCCCATCTGTTATACTGGAGTTCAGCCCTATTTGCAGTGTTAGTATTTGCTGACTAGAGATTTAACTGGCTGACCTGTGACCAGCCTTCAGCAAACCACTTGTTATATAAAGATGACCTAACTTAACGGACATAATAACTTTGGGCTATCAGTCCTTCTAACATTGTCTGAGAGTTTACATTCCATATCCAAGCATTCCAGTTTAAATGCAGTAACCGTTTATTATATGTCTGAGTTAAAATGACTCTTGGATTTACGGACAATAGAGGTATGACTGCTGAATCCTACACAAATGCACTTTATAAGCACTTACACAAATGCATGGATTGTGATATTCTTAACAGAACCAAGATGCTATCCTCCAAAAAAAGCAAGCCAATCTGGTGGTCCCCATGCCGTAAACAAACTCTACAACAGAGGAAAGAAATTGTTGCAAAAAAGAGTAAAATCCCATGATTGGAGGAACTCCCTGGACAGCCTCAGTAAAAAGCTGAGATCCCTCATAAAATCCTCCAAAGCTAGTTACAAAAACAAAATCACCACTGATTCTAAAGACAACCACAAAGCATTCTATAGCTATGTCAAGAATTTCAATGGCAACACTCAGATCTGCTCTGAGTTACAGCACAATTGCACTAAATATACAGAACCAACTGATATTACCAACATCTTGGCAGATGGGTTCAGTGCTAACTTTACCCCCCTCTCACCCTCTAAAGGGCCCATCTCTTTACCAGAAGAATGCAAAGTTCCTGTAATCATGGCTGCACAGGTAAAAAACACACTCTCCAAAGCCAAGAACACAGCATCCATGGGACCTGACAACATCCCAGGCTGCGTTCAACATGAACTACAGAACGAACTGGCACACCACCTAAGTATCATGTTCAGTCATAGCCTCACCTTAGGCTTTGTGCCCACTGAATGGCGTACAGCGACGGTTATCCCACTCCAAAAAAAGGGAGCCACCATGGACCCTGGCAACTAACACCCCATTAGCCTGACAAGCCTGTTCTGCAAGGCCATGGAACGTATCATCATGGAACTTATAAACAAAGATATTGGTAATCTCCAATCTCTGGACCCCACCCAGTTCGGGTTTGTAAAAGGCAGATCATGTCTCCTAAACCTGATAGACTTCTTTGAAGCAGTCACCAAAGCTGTAGATGAGGGTAAGGTAGTTCATAAGCATATCTAAATCTTGCCAAGGATTTCAACACCATCCACCACTCTGGAATTATTGATAAAGTCACTAAACTAGGTATAAATCCCTAGGTCACAAGATGGGTTGCCAACTGGCTCACTGACAGAACCCACACTGTGAAAGTAGCAGACTCCAAATCCGACTTCAGACCAATAACAAGTGGAGTACCACAAGGTTCAGCCTTGGGTCCTCTCCTGTTTGGTATCTCCTTCTCTGAAGTACAGGCTAACACAGAAGATCTTTGGATAACAAAGTTCACAGATGACTGCAAACTAGGAGCCATAATCAAAACTCCTAATGATGTGGACATCCTACAAAAGGACCTCACTGAGACAGATGCCTGGTGTCAAAGCCATGGCCTCAAGCTCAGTGCCAAAAAGTGCATTGTCATCCCTTTTGGTAAAAACTCTGTACCCATGAACTACACAAACCTCATTGCTGCTACTACTACTGCCAGGGTTACTCTCACTCTTCACTCTGTCTCTCTCTCTCTCTCACACACACACACACACACACACACACACACACACACACACACACACACACACACACACTGCTTTCATGCATGCATTAACTCACACATGCAGAACGAAACACACACATACACATACGCAGAGTTGCTTTTGCTTTCATGCACACATTCACTCACACAAGATCACTCTCACTCTTTCTCTCTCAATCTCTCACACACAGTCTCTTTTGATTTCATGCACGCATTCGCTCACACATGCAGACAGAAACATACACACACACAGACTCCTACTTTCATGCATGCATTCACTCACACACACAGACAGAAACACACACACACACACACACACACACACACACACACACACACACACACACACACACACACACACACACACACAAAAAACACTTTTTTTGGCTCCTTGACTTTTATTTTACACTTGCTAAACAGCAAAAGTGCTGCTTAGCAAGTGCAAAATAATGCCTGTCTCAATCTCACTGCGTACTCTATCTCATACACACACAGTCACTTCCTTCACACACACATACAGATACATTCTGCTTTCATGCATGCATTCACTCACACACACAGACAGATGCAAAACACACTCATACACATATATGCACAATTTTTTTTATTTTTTAATTTCATTCCGTGACTGGCAGCTCAGTACCAAATGATCCACAGCCCAGTACTGGTCCGCAGCCTGGTGGTTGGGGACTGATGTCCTAATCCACTTCCTGGAAGGTGATACATACCATGTTATGTTATACATGTGAAGATGTATTAACCTCGTTAAGATACAGTTATGCTAATCCTGTTAAATTTCATAATCTCGCTGGTTTTAATGTATCTAGATAACAGGCTTGCAATTATGCATTGAAGGTAATTTTAACTTAGTATTTTTTTCATGAAGCTTGTGTTGGGGTACTGGGACTTCTAATTAGTAGATGTGTATACTACTTAACCAACCCTCACAAAATATTCTTTTAACTTTTCCTCTGTTGATACCTTAGCTCTTTACCTCATGCCTTCTATTCATCTACCTAACAGGAGTTAAGTGATGGGATGTAAGTGTGTTTAGGAAAGTTATGCTAATTTTATTCTGTTTAAATGGCGTTTTTATTCTAGGAACAGTTGTTATAAAAGAAATGTGTGCTAGAGATGTCCTTTATTTAGCTTTGTGTCAAGCTTTTCCTTTCTTGTCTCTTCCTGAAACTCTATATTTCTCTTCCAGGCTGAGTTGGTTCATGGTTAGGCATGGGGTTGATGCAGGGAGAGTTTTGTGCTATTTGCCTTCAGTTTTGGTTGAGTGCCCTACCTTTACTCATTAACGATGCATACAATTTAATTTAACCATTCCTATTAATGTACACAAGTAAAGACATAACATGTGGGTTACTGATTTGTGGAATGTAAAGGGGATCAAGATGGACAAAAAGAGAAATTTATTTTTTCATTTGGCTTTTAAATCCAAAGGGAATATAATCCTAGTACAAGAGATGCACGTGCTTTCTGAGCAGTGGTCACATGACATAGGGAAAAAAGTGGGTTAAAACAATTATTGCAGCTTGTAATAAATCAAATACTGTGGGAGTAGCAATCATTATCAAAAACCTTTCAAGCCAATATTTTGCTGTCTGGTGTAGACCCAGAAGGAAGATAGCATTATGTAACAGCAAGAAGCCCCCACCTTGATAAACCAGTACTATTATTAAATATATACCCCCTGATCTAGACAACAGGATTTCTTTATTTCCATATATAAGATATTAACTCTCTATCCTAACCACTACTACATTATATGGGGCGAATGGAGTGCCATCCAGAATCCCATGTCAGATAGGACAAATATTAGAAATTCATGCAATACACATGCTACTATAGCCATTACAGAACTAAAAATGGTTTTGATCTATATGACTCACATAAATTCCAAAATGAAAATCCACCAAAGGACAAATACACCTTTTATTCTCACTGCCACAAAGCCTGGTCCAGACTTGATTTTCATTCATGTGTTTAAAAGCTCATAAGAGCTAATTCTCTGATATAAAATCACACTAAAAAGTCTACTAATG